>NC_134399.1:150706669-150842654 GCF_050003625.1 Haematobia irritans
ATGTATACAAGTGCCGTAAGTTCGGCCAGGCCGGATCTTATGTACCCTCCACCATGTATTGCGTAGAAACTTCTACGAAAGATGGACTTTTTGCACGATACGTAGCGAGCCAGAATTGAAATATGGGGGTCGCTTATGTGGGGGCTATATACAATTATGAACTTCATATGGACCAATTTTTGTGTGATTGGGGATCGATTTATCTGAGGGCTATATATAACTATAGGCCGATATGAACCTAGTTAGGCATGGTTGTTAACGGCCATATACTAGCAAAATGTACCCAATATCAACTGACTCGGATGAAATTTGCTCCTCAAAGAGGCTCCAAAACTAAATCTCGGGATCGATTTATATGGGGGCTATATATGATTATGGACTGATATGGACCACTTTTGGCATGGTTGTTAAATATCATATACTACCACCACGTACCAAATTTCAGCCGGATCGGATGAAATGTGCTTCTCTTAGAAGATTCGCAAGCCAAATTTGGGGGTCCGTTTATATGGGGGCTATACGTAAAAGTGGACCGATATGGCCCATTTGCAATACCATCCGACCTACATCAATAACAACTACTTGTGCCAAGTTTCAAGTCGATAGCTTGTTTCGTTCGGAAGTTAGCGTGATTTAAACAGACGGACGGACAAGCTCAGATCGACTCAAAATTTCACCACGACCCAGAATATATATACTTTATGGGGTTTTAGAGCAATATGTCGATGTGTTACAAACGGAATGACAAAGTTAATATACCCCTCATCCTATGGTGGAGAGTATAAAAATGATTAAAGTCAAGAAAACATAATAATTCCATGAACTAAAATATACCCAGCATAAAAAGCGTCGCCAAAAAAGTAATGAAAAGGTTCTTTATGGATCCGGAAGTGGTGCAAAATTGACGCAGAAGCGATGAATTTAATATGGGCTTGTCATAGTACGGAAGTTCTCCATTTCAACAGCCGTTGACTTGAATTTGCATCACTTCTTTAGGTGTGATCCGAATTCAATGTTTTGGATGTAAATTAAAAAATTCTGTGATATTTTGTCAAATAAATAATTTTTATAATTTTTTATAATTTTTAATGGATTCTAACGCTTGTCTAAAACGTTTGACCTCAAATATTTTCAAAAATTCAAAATTTTTTCAGATCGAATTTAACATTTTTTTTTTCGACAAAATTTAAATAATTTGTACCATTTTATGAATTCTTAAACTGTTTTTAACCAATTTGAAATAAAAGAAGTTAAAACTACCCATTAAAAGTATGAAAAAACCAAGTTATAAAAAATTGAATTTAAAGAACTTCCTGGGTAGTTAAAATAAAGAGCATCATTGGGAGTGTATCTTCTGGAAGTGCTTTTAAAGTTGTGCCTTTGCAAGAATATCCAAATTTTTTGCTGGGATAATTAAATTGACTTTAGTGCCATATAGGGTTCAATTTTCTTTGAGTGTACGTTTGGTATTTTACCCTATATGTAAACCAGGCACGACCATTTACTGGAACCAATAGCCAACCAATAAAAGAAATCACTATTCATCCGACTGGCAAACGAACAACCATAAAAGTGAGTACGCACATTAGCCAGCATGATTGCTGGAAAACAGCTTACTGACTGAGTTCAACTACGCAAATTTGATTTTAGTTAGCATAGAAAATTAACGCAATATGAATTAATTCTCAACACGTGCGTGGCTTGTATTATTTGCCTTTTTGTTGGACTTTGGATTTCATATCAGCTTTCTGGTTTCAGCTAACTGCTAATCCTTCTGGCTTATTGATCGATGTTGGGTTCCATTATGTACCTATTCTAATTTATGTTTGGCCGTCTATTATTGAGACCTACGTTCCTCAAAGATGCTGCGGAGTTATAGTTGCCGCACTGAAACATTTCGCCCAAAATTAGACATTCGTCCTATAGTTCCACCACTGAATGGGTTGAGTCACGGGAGCCACCGTGGTGCAATGGTTAGCATGCCCGCCTTGTATACACAATGTCGTGGGTTCGATTCCTGCTTCGACCGAACACCAAAAATTTTTTCAGCGGTAGATTATCCCACCTCAGTAATGCTGGTGACATTTCTGAGGGTTTCAAAGCTTCTCTAAGTGGTTTCACTGCAATGTGGAACACCGTTCGGACTCGGCTGTAAAAGGGAGGTCCCTTGTCATTGAGCTTAACATGGAATCGGGCAGCACTTAGTGATAAGAGAGAAGTTCACCAATCTGGTATCACAATGGACTGAATAGTCTAAGTGAGCCTGATACATCGGGCTGCCTCCTTACCTAACCTAACCTAACCTACAGTTTTAACGTGCATTTGCTGCACGCCAAGAAATTTGTTAGTAAAAACAGAAGAAAAGTCTGTTAAAACAGCAAGTTTGCTGAAAAAGGGAATACAGTCACTGTTTGCTGAAATAGCAAACATTGTCTGCTATTTTTTAAGCTCGATTACACTAAAACATGTTTTAGTTTGGCTGAAACAAATAAAAATATCAACTTAGGGGCTATCATGACACAATTAAAATAATATTTTATGAATATCTATAGTATTTGCCAAAAATAAATTTGAATAATTATCAAATTGAGGTAAAATAGCAAACAAAATGTTTGCTGATCGCGTTTAGGAGCTTTTAATTGTATTAGAGTGCAAATATATAAAATATATATGCTTTGGGGAAAATGTTATAACCTAAATATTTTATAATTTGTTGTTCGACGCTGAAGTACAAAATTATAACAGCTGGTGTTTTCAGCAAACTTTTTCCGAGGCAATAATAACAACAATTAACTGTTCCTACACGACATCTGGAGGCTGAAGATCTCATCATCGGGTCACTACCACCTACAATTTTATGTTATTTTTAATTTATTTATTATGAACAATAGAATACTACACTGGAAAAAATATTAGCCTAATATGGAAGATTATGCAACTTAAAATTTAGGACTCAAAATTTATGCAATGCTAAGGACATAATTCTTTAAAACAATGACATTTGAATTAGAAGAAAGTTTATAATCTTTGCTTCAAAAAAAATTTTCATTAAATTTAGGACATAAATCTTGAAATTTTGCGTCCCTCTGCTGAAGTTGTAGATCTTTGAAGTAAGGTAAATTTTCCTTAAAATAAAGAAAAGCATTTTTAATTTAAAGAAATCGTCTTTAACTTAACTGACATATTGAATTTTTAAATTTAAGATAAAAACGCTTCACATATAGGCTAAGACTTATTTTAAGGATTTGCATCTTTGGTTTAAAGTTTTTTTTTAGCATTAAGAAAACTGTGTTTACTTTGAAGTACCTGGCATAATTTGGATTTTGATATTGGAATTTGTTTGTACATAAATACCTTTATTAATATATCGCAAAAAGAAAATAAAAACTCTGTGTCCAATTTTAATTTATTTGATCCTACATTTATAGCAGGGAGGTCCGTAAAAAATGTCTTTATTTTAAAGAAGCCGTATCTTTGGCTCGGAATCAATACTAAAATCCTTAAGGTAAGGTCAAAATCTTTGGATCCAAGTAAACTTTTTTGAGTGTAGGGTATTTACAAATTTAAGGAGAGTTGTCTTAGCAACTTTATAACTTAAATAGAAAAGTAATTCAATTACCACTTTGTTGGAGTGGAATATGATGGTCATATCAGATACTTACCAATATAGATCAAATTTGACATATCCTCTTAAAATTATTTCTACTATTTCCAACGAACGGTTCACCAAATGGAACGATCGGTAGTAGTTCCGTCACTTTCGCTCCTATAGTTTCACAGTTCCTTTTCTTAATTAATATCTCATTCCACTCTGAAAAAACAGAAAATTTAGATTATTTTTAGAAAATTTTTAACTAAACAATATTACTAACGCTGACATCACGTCGATATCACAAAACTAAGTAAATAACAGGTTGGCTGATAAGTCCCTGGTTTAACAAAGAAAAACACATTTTTTTTTGTCAAAATTCGTTATTATTATTCAACATAGTTCCCTTCAAGAGCGATACAACGATTATAAGGACCTTCCAATTCTTTGATACCATTTTGGTAGTACTCCTTCGGTTTTTCCTCAAAATAGGCCTCAGTTTCGGCGATCACCTCTTCATTGAAGCCAAATTTTTTTCCCTGCGAGCATCCTTTTGCGGTCTGAGAACAAAAAAAGTCGCTGGGGGCCAGATCTGGAAAACACGGTGGGTGGGGAAGCAATTCGAAGCCCAATTCATGAATTTTTGCCATCGTTCTCAATGACTTGTGGCACGGTGCGCTGTCTTGGTGGAACAACACTTTTTTAATCTTCATATGGGGCCGTTTTGCCGCGATTTCGACCTTCAAACGCTGCAATAACACCATATAATAGTCACTGTTGATGGTTTTTCCCTTCTCAAGATCATCGATAAAAATTATTCTATGCGCATCCCAAAAAACAGAGGCCTTTACTTTGCCAGCGGATTTTTGAGTCTTTCCACGCTTCGGAGACGGTTCACCGGTCGCTATCCACTCAGCCGACTGTCGATTGGACTCAGGAATGTAGTGATGGAGCCATGTTTCATCCATTGTCACTTATCGACGGAAAAACTCGGGTGTATTACGAGTTATCAGCTGCAAACACCGCTCAGAATCATCAACACGTTGTTGGTTTTGGTCAAATGTGAGCTCGCGCGTCACCAATTTTGCACAGAGCTTCCGCGTATCCAAATATTGATGAATGATATGATCAACACGTTCCTTTGATATCTTTAAGGCCTCTGCTATTTCGATCAACTTCAATTTACGGTCATTCAAAATCATTTTGTGGATTTTTTTGATGTTTTCGTCGGTAACCACCTCTTTCGGGCGTCCACTGCGTTCACCGTCCTCCGTGCTCATTTTACCGCGCTTGAATTTTGTATACCAATCAATTATTGTTGATTTCCCTGGGGCAGAGACCGGAAACTCATTATCAAGCCAAGTTTTTGCTTCCACCGTATTTTTTCCCTTCAGAAAACAGTATTTTATCAAAACACGAAATTCCTTTTTTTCCATTTTTTTCACAATAACAAAAGTTGCTTCACAAAAGACGCTCTATCTCACAAACTAATTGACTTACAGACGTCAAATTTTGACACGAATCATTTGAAGGTTGGTACTATATAAAAATAATATGCATTTAATACTGGCGACGCCATCTATGTGTCAAACCGGGAACTTATCAGCCAACCTGTCATTTGTGGACAAATTCAAGAAAATTTATTAGACATAATTAATTTTTATACCATGCGCCATACTGACGAACAGGGTTAAGTTAGTGCATATGTATACAACACCCAAAAGGAGACGATATAGACACATGGTGTCGTTGGGAAGGTTGCTCAGGGTCGACCCCTGAGTCGATCTAGTCATGTCCGTCTGTCTGTGAACACATTTTTGTAATCAAAATCTAAGTCGCAATTTAATTCTAATCGACTTCAAATTTGGCATATGAATGTGTTTTGAGTCAGAATAGAACCCTATTGATTTTGTAAGAAATCGGTTTAGATTTAGATATAGCTCCCATATATATCTTTCGTCCGATATCTACTAATATGACCCCAGAAGCTAGAATTTCAGCATGATTTGCTTTAAATTTTGCACAATGAGTGTAATAGATAGTGTCGTAAAGTGCGCCGCATTTGGTTGCAATCGCTTCAGATTTAGATATAACTCTCATATATATCATTCCCCCGATTTTCACTCTCTTGGCCATAGAGGTCAAAATTTTATTTTGATTTACCTGAAATTTTGCAGGGAGTAGAATTAACATTGTAACTATACATGCCAAATTTGGTTAAAATCGGTTCAGATTTAGATATAGCGTCCATATATATGATTTTCTGATTTCGGCAAAAATACCAAAATTTTCCTTGTAAGATCGCCATTGCTAAGACGGAAACTTGTATAAATTACTTAAATTTTCCTATACTTCTAACATATATCTATTGACCGATAAATCATAAATAGACGTTTGCGAAGTTGTCTAAAAATTGCTTCAGATTTAAATTTTCCGCCTATTTTTATACCCTCCACCATAGTATGGGGGTATATTAACTTTGTCATTCCGTTTGTAACACATCGAAATATTGGTCTAAGACCCCATAAAGTATACATATTCTGGATCGTGGTGAAATTCTGAGTCGATCTAGTTATGTCCGTCCGTCCGTCTGTAAAAATCACGCTAACTTCGGAACGAAACAAGCCATCGACTTTAAACTTGGCACAAGTAGTTGTTATTGATGTAGGTCGGATGGTGTTGCAAATGGGCCATATCAGACCACGTTTACGTATAGGCCCCATATAAACCGATACCCAGATTTGACCTCCGGTGAAAATTTGGTACGTGGTGTTAGTATAGGGTCTCTAACAACCATGCAAAAATTGGTTCATATCGGTCCATAAATATATATAGCCCCATATAAACCGATCCCCAGATTTGAACTCCGGACCCTCTTGGAGGAGCAAAATTCATCCGATCAGGATGAAATTTGGTATGTGGTGTTAGAATATGGTCTCTAATAAGAATGCAGAAATTGGTCTAAATGGGTCAATATCCCCCATATAAACCGATCCCCAGATTTGACCTCCGGAGTCTATTGGAGGAGGAAAATTCATCCGATCTGATTGAAATTTGTTATGTGGTTTTAGTATATGGTATCTAACAACCATGCAAAAATTGGTCTATATCGGTCCATAAATAGATATAGCCCCATATAAACCGATCCCCAGATTTGACTTCCAGAACCTCTTGGCGGAGCAAATTTCATCCGATGCGGTTGAAATTTGGCACGTGTTGTTAGTATAAGATCTCTAACAACCATGCACAAATTTATCCATATCGGTCCATAATTATATAGAGTCCCCATATAGTCGGATTCCCAGATTTGATCTCCGCAGCCTGTTTTAGGAGCAAATTTCATCCGATCCGGTTGAAATTTGGCACGTGGTGTAAGTATATATTGTCTAACAACTATGAAAAAATTAGTCCATATCGGTCCATAGTTATATATAGCCCCCATATCAACAGATCCCCAGATTTGATCTCCGAAGCCTCTTGGAGGAGCAAAATTCATCCGATTCGGTTGAAATTTGGTACCTTGTGCTAGTATATGGCCATATATAGACCGGCCAAGAATTGAATTATATACGTATTTATTCTGCTTTTTTGGTCTAATGTATACACTGAAAAAAATATTTACGTGATATTAAGGATTACGCAACCTAAATTTTTGGATGTGAAATTTATCAAATATTAAGGACAAATTTCTTTAAAATAATGACATTTTATTTAAAATAAAGTGTATAATCTTTGCTTCAAAAATTTGTTTCTTTAAATTGAGGACACACATTTTGGTAATTTGCGTACCTCCGTTAAAGTTCCATGTCTTTGACGCAAGCTAATTTCCCTTAGAGTAAAGATACACATTTTTCATTTAAAGAAATTGTCCTTAAATTAACAGAATTATTGAAACTTTAGATTTAAGATAAAATCGCTTCAAATATAGGATAAGACTTATTTTGAGGATTTAGCGTCTTTGATTTAAAGTTTGTTTGGAATTAACAAAACACTTTTTACTTTGAAGCATCAGTTATAATTTGGATTTTTAACTGGCAGTTGTGTGTACGTGAGTACCTTTATTAATAAACCGCGATGAGAATGAAAATTTGATAAATGAGATCTGTATCCTATTTTCATTTTATTGCTCCTAGATTTAAAACCAGATAGGTCGCTAAAAATTTTCTTTATTTTAAAGAAGCCGCATCTTTGGCTCTGAATCAATACCAAAATCCTTAAGGGAAGGTCAAATTCTTTGGATCGAAGTAAACTTTTTTTGAGTGTAAAAGTTTCTACGCAATCCATGGTGAAGGGTACATAACCCTTTACTGCCCAACCCCGCCTTTAGACGGCCTTTATTTTATAAGTAAGCTTTTAGTAAAACGCACCTTAAGACAACAAAAATGGGCAAAATAAAAAGAAAACTTATTTGAAACTATTCAAGAGGCTTTGCAGCATATGCTGAATTTTACCGTATAAATTGTTCTTGCTTAGTTCTCTTGCTTTTGTGTCGTTAACATTGAAAATGTAATCAGCTGGCAAAAAAATTGGGTCATTAGAGGGATAAGATTCGGCCTGGCCGAACTTACGGCCGTATATACTTTTTTTGTCTAATATTGTGCGCCACCCCATGGCATTAGACGACTTATCTACAAAAATAGTGCTGGTTATAATATAGTCTGCCCTGCCCGACTTTAGACTTTCCTTACTTGTTTTCATTTGTTATGTGTGTCAAAAACGAAATAACAAAGTTAATATACCCTCCATCCTATGGTAGAGGGTATAGCAAGTGAGATAAAAACATATATCCTGGAGTTGACTGAGCAGCCGACGATAAAACCACACTACATTATGTGATATAAGAAGGCAAAATCTGTCATGTTATTTTATTTCTTTAGACTGACTACTCGTATAAATTACATATCCTCACGTACCATATAACATGGATCCTTTTAGCTAAGTTGCTAATATGACGACCATTTAACAAATAGTTGCTGGTGTCAACAAAGAACGTCATTCCATTTGTCTACATTGCACATTCTTGGGTGTTCTAAATAATTTGTTTACAACAATTTCGCAATCCTTTGGTTTAGAAGAATGTTCCTCTTTTAGAATTTTGCGATGGTTGCTTCAATAAACAAGCACATCGAAATTCTTTTTGCTACATTAACATCCAACCTCACACATACGATATATTCTTGGGTATGTCATGCTGACATGCAGAAACTCCAATTATTTCGATCTTTTGTGTCCTTCCTTCAAATTCTGATGTTTTCCCATTTGTGAATTATACTTTTCACTCTAGGTATTCATGTCACTTTGTCCGTAGAGTATATTACATGGAAAATTGTGTACTGAAGGATGAAAATAACACAATAAGTGGTGGGTTGTCAACGAAGGAAGGCATAATATCGCATTATTGTATCAGGGAAGTTGTATGTTATATTATATTATTATATCTGAGAAGAATGGCATTTATAGTTTAAATTCGAATTCAACAATTTACTCTGAAGATAAATATTGCAAAGAAAATTAAACAGACTGTTAACGTATGTTCAAAGAGGAATGATTTCCTTTTCATTGTTATTCGTTGTGAATAGGTTATGACTCGTATAATATTGGCTCCATCGGAGTGACGAAGAACTAAAGAGCCAATAACATTATGGCATAGACCACGGTGCAAAGTTGGTAATCTTAAAGGCTGAATGGTCGTTAGATTCGGCGTGGACAGAACTAACGGATTGGGCCTTGAATGTTCATAAAAATAGAGTTGTGGAACAGCTGTAATTATACAAATGCCTCAAATCCTTACAAAATCACCAAAATATTTCCAATTAAAAAGTTTATTGAAGTTGAAAAAGTAAACAATTATAAAATAAACTCGCCTTTTATATTTCGGAATTGGGAAATCGTAGTGTTGCAGTCTGCCAACTGACAGCTTAACAGTTTTGAGGTTATAAGTACTCAGAATGTTTTGACATACGAGCGCTATTTTTGTTGTTTACAGGAACTTAAAAGAGTTATACTGAAAAAAAGTCCGTAGATAAAACAAACGCTAATTTATCTTATTTATATTGCAAAAGAATATTGGATTGTACATTAGATAGGGTCACGGCCTAAAGGGAAAAAAAGTTGATGCGGTCACCCCCTAGTTTTGTAGCATATTCGAAGACAATTTCAGAACACCTTTTTTCCGTGCACCCTACTACCCCCCGAAATACAATTTATTGTGCTGTGTCGTGATTTGAAGTCCGATCGAAAAGAAACGCATATCGTTGTTCGTGGTTGTTCAGGGGCTATATTTCGTGCATTGGTCATTTTTGACTCCGACGTCAAATTTGATTTTTAAGTTTTTTATTTCGCTTCGTATACCCCTATGATGCCCATTTCTGATAACCATTTTAGACCGCCAGTTAAACTGGCATGGGTTCAGAAAAAAAAAAACATTTTCGTGAATCACGCATGATTCACGCGAAGCCGTGAATGAAATTTAAATTAAATCTCGTGAATGTGCGTGAACGGGAATAAATAAAAATTTGTCGTGCGTGAGGAAAAATCAAATTGTGTTCGTGATTTGCGTGAGCAAAATTTCTCCAAAATCACTCTCACGATTAAAATTCACGTTCACGATCCAATTAACGCCCACGAGAAAATTGACGTTCACGATAAAATTCACATTCATGTTAAGGCAGAGACAGAAAAAAATCACACTCACGAACAAATTGACGTTCACCATTCAAGCTCACCGATTTTAATCACCTTCACGGATTTTATCACGCTTAAGATTTCGATAGGGTCCGTTTTTTTTTTGATTGTGAAACATATTTTAATTTTGCCAATGGTTCCGTCGTGACTTATGAATGTTACTTACTGATCAGTAACTGCAGGGAGTCATGAGATATGTCGTGAATCACACAAATTGTCGTGTTCCGAAAATTTTCCTGAGTCGCGAGATTTGTTGTGAATTGTTGCAGGAACGTGAGGCATAAACTTTGTTCATGCGTGAGAGTGCGAGAGTATAACTTTTCATTTCGTGAATTTGCGTGAACGTGAAATCCTACCCACACGGCGTGCGTGAGTACAAATATTTCTTCGTGAATGTGGGTGAGCGTAAGTGAAATTTCACTCACGCGCACATCTGAGTATATTTTTACTCTAATAATAACTAACAAGTATATAAGGCCGTAAGTTCGGCCAGGCCGAAGCTTATGTACCCTCCACCATGGATTGCGTAGAAACTTCTACTGAAGACTGTCATCCACAATCGAATAACTTGGGTTGCGGTAACACTTGCCGATGGCAAGGTATCTTAAAACTTCCTAATACCGTAATATATACCACATAGTCCATACGTGGTATATATTAAACTAGAAAAGACCGATTAAATACGTATATATTTAAGTTTAAAGTTTCTATAGAAATAAAATTTTGACAAAATAAAATTTTGACAACATTTTCTATAGAAGTAAAATTTGGAAACAATTTTCTATAGAAATAAAATTTGGATAAAATTTTCTATAGAAATAAAATTTTGACAAAATAAAATTTTGACAAAATTTTCTATAGAAATAAAATTTTGACAAAATTTTCTATAGAAATAACATTTTGACAATGTTTTCTATAAAAATAAAATTTTGGTAGATTATTTTTGGCTCGAGTGGCAACCATGATTATGAACCGATAAGGACCAATTTTTGTGTGATTGAGGATCGCCTATATGTAACTATAGACCGAAAATCTGGGGATCGATTTATATGGGGGCTATATATAATTATGGACCGATATGGACCATTGTTGTTAGAGAGCATATACTAACACCACGTACCAAATTTCAGCCAGATCGGATGAAATTTGCTTCTCTTAGAGGCTCCGCAAGCCAAATCGGGGGATCGGTTTATATGGGGGCTATATATAATTATGGGCCGATGTGGACCAATTTTTGCATGGTCACTAGAGAACATATACCAACACCATGTGCCAAATTTCAGCCGGATCGGATGAAATTTGCTTCTCTTAGAGCAATCGCAAGCCAAATTTAGGGGTCCGTTTATATGGGGGCTATACGTAAAAGTGGACCGATATGGCCCATTTTCAATACCATCCGACCTACATCAATATTATATATTAATTATGGGCCGATGTGGACCAATTTTTGCATGGTCACTAGAGAATATATACCAACACCATGTGCCAAATTTCAGCCGGATCGGATGAAATTTGCTTCTCTTAGAGGCTCCGCAAGCCAAATCGGGGGATCGGTTTATATGGGGGCTATATATAATTATGGACCGATGTGGACCAATTTTTGCATGGTTGTTAGAGACCATATACTAACACCATGTACCAAATTTCAGCCGGATCGGATGAAATTTGGTTCTCTTAGAGGCTCCGCAAGCCAAATCGGGGGATCGGTTTATAATGGGGGCTATACGTAAAAGTGGAGGAGCCACCGTGGTGCAATGGTTAGCATGCCCGCCTTGCATACACAAGGTCGTGGGTTCGATTCCTGCTACGACCGAACACCAAAAAGTTTTTCAGCGGTGGATTATCCCACCTCAGTAATGCTGGTGACATTTCTGAGGGTTTCAAAGCTTCTCTAAGTGGTTTCACTAGAAAGTGGAACGCCGTTCGGACTCGGCTATAAAAAAGGAGGTCCCTTGTCATTGAGTTTAACATGGAATCGGGCAGCACTCAGTGATAAGAGAGAAGTTCACCACTGTGGTATCACAATGGACTGAATAGTCTAAGTGAGCCTGATACATCGGGCTGCCACATAACCTAACCTAACCTAACCTACGTAAAAGTGGACCGATATGGACCAATTTTTGCATAGTTGTTAGAGACCATATACTAACACCATGTACCAAATTTCAGCCGGATCGGTTGAAATTTGCTTCTCTTAGAGCAATCGCAAGCCAAATTTGGGGGTCCGTTTATATGGGGGCTATACGTAAAAGTGGACCGATATGGCCCATTTTCAATACCATCCGACCTACATCAATAACAACTACTTGTGCCAAGTTTCAAGTCGATAGCTTGTTTCGTTCGGAAGTTAGCGTGATTTCAACAGACGGACGGAAGGACGGACGGACATGCTCAGATCGACTCAGAATTTCACCACGACCAAGAATATATATACTTTATGGGGTCTTAGAGCAATATTTCGATGTGTTACGAACGGAATGACGAAGTTAATATACCCCCATCCTATGGTGGAGGGTATAAAAATGTAAAAAAAATCAATCAAACGTAATACGTCTATAATTACGAAACAAACCATTTTGTAGTCACAATTGCCCAAAGTTACCCACAGGTAACATTCTCTACCGCCCAAACAAATGGGCGTGGCAACCAGAAATTTTGGCTATACGCTTCTTAAGTGACTTAAACATGATTAAGAGTATAAAAATTTTGTTTTAGCGATATCTATATCGCGACGAAAGGTTAAGACGCCAATTGGTTACTTCCATTCTTTTAATTGCTGCTTACTCTCTAAGTCTCTCTTTCTAAACACATATATGTTTATAGGCTGTTTCCAAATTAATATATGTTTGTATTCAAACATATTACATTTACAAAAATTTTATGTCCCAAAGATAATATGTTCTAACATATTAACATATATGTCGCAAACATGTTATGCTAGTTTATGAACATTATATGCTTGAACTTAAAAATAATGAGTTCAAAATTTTGTGTTCCAAACACATAATTTTTACACCCAAATAACTTATATATGATAAAAAATATGAAAAAAAGTCTTTTTCGTCCGTGCGTATATATACGGTTAATATGAACTAAAACATTATTCTCAAGCATGAGGTATTGCTGAGGGCATGGAGAAAATCAGTAATCAGTTTTTCACCTCAACTACACTGAAAACAATATTGCAGTGAAGCCAAAGATTTCGTGTCCTTGAAAAACTAATGCAAATTTTGCTTAGCATAGAAGACGCATTTCTCTGATTATAGTATTTTCCCTTCTAACATATAAGAGAGAATAAAATCTATAAATAGATATGAGAGCAGCAACTCACTCGCTCTTTTTGATTCTATTTATGGTAAACCTATTATTTTTGGAGAGCTTGTATGCTTGCGACGAAGTACTTATTTTTCGACTGCTGGTATGCTTGCACCGAAGTACTTTCCTCAAATGTCATGGCCTTGTAAAAGTATTGCTGCTGATATATGTACGAAGAAGTTGTTACCTATTTGGCGCAGGCATACTTGTACACATACCTGGTAATAGGAGTTTTTCCTGGGTAGTGCCCAGCAATATGAAAAATATTTATAGCTTATATAGATAAGAGCCTCTACTTTAAAATATCATCGACAAATAAATCGAAGCTAAGTGGGGAGTTCAAGTTTGGAGTCGTTTTCGAATGTCCTCTGTCGTGGACATCGGTAGTGAAATGGTTAATTTTCTATACTCTTTTGCGACATTTAATTTTCCAAAATTTAAATATTTTCTTTAAACCGCCAAATAGCATATTTTCTAAGACTGCCACAAAAGAACTTTATAGAAAGTGGAAAAACATGATGGAGGATGCTCTTAAAAGGAAATGTTTGTGAAACAACTCTCAAATGTTTTTGTTGGGATGTTGTTGGTTCTCTTTTACTAAAATGCCAAACTTTATTTTTTAACATTATTTATTTCAACACCATCTAAACTTCAGTCAATTACCAATGCAAACATTTTTTACTTAATTAAAAAAAAAAAAAAAAAACAAAAAATAAAACCAATTTTGACACCTAAAGTAAAAATATTCACCCTATGCTACTGCTTGGTAATGTAGAACTTTGCAATTCCTTAAATTTGCTTTGGTTAAATGAAATAACAAGTGGTTTGCATTCAATTCACTTCACATATGTTCTTTTATATCTCTGGCATTTGCACGCCCTCGAGAAATTTACATTTCCATATGGTTACTTGCTGTTGAGCATGAGTTAAAAATTCAAAAGAGGTTGTAACACATTGGCAATGTCAGACAAAAAAAAAATAGGGCTTATACACCTTATGTCCTGGTGTAACTAGGTCAGTAATGTAACAATCTCACCTTCTTCACTAACTTGCTTTTCAAGTAACCATGTTGGAGTAACAAAAGGAGCTGCAAACTGTATTCAAAACATTTCTATTTGTTACATGCTTTTGTATTTGGATATATGTATGTGTGAGTGTGGATTGCTCTCTCTCTGCAGTGATTGTGGATGGGGAAAAGGGATACGTGATGATTTCCGGTGAATATGTTATCCTTTCACAAGAAGCCAAGATGTGAATTAGTTGAAGAATCATCGTTTTGCTCTACAAGACCTTAGGTGGAAAAAGTATGAATGAAGTATCGGATTTGGCAGCATGAGAATGTGCAAATATAACCCCAATGAGTAAGATTTAAAGATTCTAAATCTTGATTTGGAATGCAAAGTTGTTTAACCAACAAAGATGAAGAGAATATAAAAAGATGTACATTCCGAGAGAAAAAAAAATAGTTTATACCATAACATTTAAGAAGCCAAAGTTATCTACTCGTACATTGAAAACAATATTGTCTTGAGACTTGGGTTTTCTTTTTTCCGGACTTTTTGCATTCCCGGGAAAGCTGGATTTTTTTTTTCGAATTTCCCGGGATCACGGTCAAAGGGTAACCTGCTTTGATGTGGAATACATTTAGACATTTGAATAAATTAGAAATCGCCTAAAGCTACGGTTATAAGGCGCTCTTTGGACAACTAACAATATATATTATGTTGTTCTCTTACATCAGCCATAAATCATACTAAAATACGAAATATTTTGTAATACAAAACATTTTGACAATGGTTAGTACGATATAGTGGGATTTTTTGTAACACTAAAAAAACTGTTTTGAAATGAAAGAAACTTATTTCGATTTCACCATCGTTAAACGGGGCCAATAAATGCACATGTTCAGTCAATATTCCCAAGAGGGAAACACTACCATGCAATACGACATTCCCATTCACATTACACTTCCAAAATCCACTTTAACTAGATTTCAGTTATCGTATGCCCTTTAAATAAGGGCTTTAAACCCAAATTTTAATAGATTTCAAGCCTAATGTGTATAAGGTATAAATTTGAAATTAAAGTAACTATCTTAGGTTAGGTTAGGTTAGGTTAAAGTGGCAGCCCGATTAAGATTCAGGCTCACTTAGACTATTCAGTCCATTGTGATACCACATTAACTAAAAGTACCTATTACATATGGGCACTTCTAGTTTTAACCGTTGAACCTTCTCGATTATTTTCTTCTGTTGAACCAACCAGATTGTTCCAAAAACATTAGCAGACTGCTTAAGTTAACGTTTTCCAGGTCCGCCAGTAATCTGAAGCTATATGCCCCTAAAATTTGCTTACGCCTTACACAAAATGCAGGACACTCACACAAGAGGTGTTTTATTGGTTCCTTTTCCTCCGCATCATGACAGCTCATACAATAGACATTATACTTCGCACCAATTGGTTTTGCAAAATCGCCTATCAGGCAGCAGATATCAGGAGTGAAATCTGACGTCTCGAGAACACTAGCATATCTAGTGTGCGGTTTAAGTGTAAATGGGGCCATATTTGCTTGGTGTCGTTACAACCCTTACAATTCTCCCATCGAACATTTGCCATCATGACAGCCTTCTCACGGAGTAAGAGCTTGCAGGTAGCCAGAGGCACACCAACATATTCTAGTTCCCCTGGAATATGTAAGGTAGTTCCTAGCCTTGCTAGCTCATTTGCTTCGCAGTTCCCCGGTATGTTCCTGTGGCCAGGCACCCATATTAGGTGAATATTGTTCTGCTCAGCCATCTCATTGAGAGATTTGCGGCAGTCGATGGCCGTTTTCGAGTTGAGGAACACAGAGTCCAAGGATTTTATTGCAGGTTCACTGTCTGAGTATATATTAAGGCCAATATTTGTTGGAGCATTACTTCTCAGCCAATTCACCACTTCTCTTATTGCTAATATTTCAGCCTGAAAAACACTACAGTGATCAGGTAATCTTTTCGCTATTCGAAGTTCCAGATCTTAAGAATATACTCCGAAACCCACTTGGCCATCCAATTTCGAGCCATCAGTGTAGAAATCTATATATCTTTTATTCCCCGGGGTCCGTGTACACCACGCCTCACTGTTGGGAATTAGAGTCTCAAACTTTTTATCGAAAAGTGGACTCGCCAAAGTGTAATCCACTACGTTAGGCACATCTGGTAACTATCTTAAAAAAGGTTGGAATTTTCTTATTTCATAAAACACATCCTTGCAATAATTATGAAATTTTGAAATTATGCAATTGCCAACGTGGGTTACGTAAGGTAAAATGTCCCGTTGTTTTTAAAGGTTTACTCAGTCTACCAGTCTATCGGAATGTCAGTTTACAGAAATATAAATTAGGAAGTGCAAACTTCTTTTTAACAATTGGGAGCCCGTTGGATTCTGGATTAGAACCCACGACTATGTATGTTCCACAAGGCAACTAATACGACTTGGTACCATTGTTATTCAGACTACACTTCCAAAATCCATTTTAACTAGATTTCAACTGTCATTTGCCATATAAATCCCTCTATTATACATAAAATATTGTAAAGAAAATTTCCCTGGAATTCCCGGGAAAGCGGGAGCGAAAAAATAGCAATTTCCCGGGAATTCCCGGGATCCCGTTCCCAAAAAAACCTAGTTGAGACCAAAGTTTTCCAGTCTGTAAAATACGAATGCGATTTTTGCTTAGCATATAAGACGCATTTCTCTGATATAAAGTTTATATACCCACCACAATAGAATGATGATGGGGGTATAATAAAATTGTCATTCCGTTTGTAACACATCGAAATGTCGATTTCCGACTACATAAAGTAATCAGGGAGAAATTATAAGACGTTATGGCTATGTTCGTCTGTCTGTCTGGATTACGCTCCAACCCTCTATGTTGCTTAAATTTTGCACAAGGTTATTTTTTGCTCCAAGCTGGTCAAGTTCGAAGATGGGCTATATCGGCCATATAAATCGACCTCCCGATTTGGGGTCTTGGGCTTATAAAAAGTAATTTTTATCCAATTTGCCTGAAATTGAAAATATATAGAGGTATTTTAGGACCACAAAAAGGCGTGCCGAAAATGGTGAGTATCGGTCCATGTTTTGATATAGCCCTCATATATACCGATTTCCCGATTTTACTTTTTGGGCTTCTAGAATCCGTAGTTTTTATCCAATTTGCCAGAAATTATAAATCTAAAAGTATTTTAAGACCATAGAGAGGTGTACCGAAAATGGTGAGTATCGGTCCATGTTTTGATATAGCCCTCATATATACTGATTTCCCGATTTTACTTTTTGGGCTTCTAGAATCCGTAGTTTTTTAACCAATTTGCCTGAAATTATAAATCTAGAGGTATTTTAGGACCATAAAGAGGAGTACCGAAAATAGTGAGTATTGGTCCATGTTATGGTATAGCCTCCATATAGACTGACCACCCGATTTTACTTCTTGGTCTTGTAGAAACCTAAGCTTTTATCCAGTTTGCCTCAAATTTGAAATCTAGAAGTAACAGGCTGGCTGATAAGTCCCCGGTCTAACAAAGAAAAACACATTTTTTTTTTGTCAAAATTCGTTTTTATTATTCAACATAGTTCCCTTCAAGAGCGATTCAACGATTATAACGACCTTCAAATTTTTTTGATACCATTTTGGTAGTACTCCTTCGGTTTTGCCTCAAAATAGGCCTCAGGTTCGGCGATCACCTCTTCATTCCAGCCAAATTTTTTCCCTGCGAGCATCCTTTTGAGGTCTGAGAACAAGAAAAAGTCGCTGGGGGCCAGATCTGGCAAATACGGTGGGTGGGGAAGCAATTCGAAACCCAATTCATGAATTTTTGCCATCGTTCTCAATGAGTTGTGGCACGGTGCGTTGTCTTGGTGGAACAACACTTTTTTCTTCTTCATATGGGGCCGTTTTGCCGCGATTTCGACCTTCAAACGCTCCAATAACGCCATATAATAGTCACTGTTGATTTTTTTTCCATTCTCAAGATAATCGATAAAAATTATTCCATGCGCATCCCCAAAAACAGAAGCTATTACTTTGCCAGCGGACTTTTGAGTATTTCCACGCTTCGGAGACGGTTCACAGGTCGCTGTCCACTCAGCCGACTGTCGATTGGACTCAGGAGTGTAGTGATGGAGCCATGTTTCATCCATTGTCACATATCGACGGAAAAACTCGGATGTATTACGAGTAAACAGCTGCAAACACCGCTCAGAATCATCACCCCTCAGGTCAAATGTGAGCTCGCGCGGCACCCATTTTGCACAGAGCTTTCGTATATCCAAATATTGATGAATGATATGACCAACATGTTCCTTTGATATCTTTAAGGCCTCTGCTATTTCGATTTTTTTGACTATAAAGTCTATAAGTACCTTCAATTTATTATCTACTCGATATTAACCTTGCCGAAATTTGGGCCAAGTTTGCGTCTACCATTTTTCAGCAATAGCGCAATTTACACAAATATGATGTTTTTTTCTACCTCTCTCTATCTTTATGGGAGCTATGAATATTGTACACAATTTTGTGAATTTTTTTACCTCCTCTCCAAAACGATGATTATTGAATGGCACAGCATGTGAATATTTCCTCGTTGAATGAAAAAATTAACATAGGTCATTTACGACTTCACACACAATATATTTCAAATGAAAAAGTTTTTCCTTTTCTTTTATTAGGAAAATTATGAGAATATTTGACTATGGTAGTTCATTAGTGGCAGCATTTTTTTTATTGCCTTTATAAAGGGTGATTTGTTAAGAGCTTGATAACTTTTTTTTTTAAAAAAACGCATAAAATTTGCAAAATCTCATCGGTTCTTTATTTGAAACGTTAGATTGGTCCATGACATTTACTTTTTGAAGATAATCTCATTTAAATGTTGACCGCGGCTGCGTCTTAGGTGGTCCATTCGGAAAGTCCAATTTTGGGCAACTTTTTCGAGCATTTCGGCCGGAATAGCCCGAATTTCTTCGGAAATGTTGTCTTCCAAAGCTGGAATAGTTGCTGGCTTATTTCTGTAGACTTTAGACTTGATGTAGCCCCACAAAAAATAGTCTAAAGGCGTCAAATCGCATGATCTTGGTGGCCAACTTACCGGTCCATTTCTTGAGATGAATTGTTCTCCGAAGTTTTCCCTCAAAATGGCCATAGAATCGCGAGCTGTGTGGCATGTAGCGCCATCTTGTTGAAACCACATGTCAACCAAGTTCAGTTCTTCCATTTTTGGCAACAAAAAGTTTGTTAGCATCGAACGATAGCGATCGCCATTCACCGTAACGTTGCGTCCAACAGCATCTTTGAAAAAATACGGTCCAATGATTCCACCAGCGTACAAACCACACCACAGTGCATTTTTCGGGATGCATGGGCAGTTCTTGAACGGCTTCTGGTTGCTCTTCACTCCAAATGCGGCAATTTTGCTTATTTACGTAGCCATTCAACCAGAAATGAGCCTCATCGCTGAACAAAATTTGTCGATAAAAAAGCGGATTTTCTGCCAACTTTTCTAGGGCCCATTCACTGAAAATTCGACGTTGTGGCTCGTTAGTAAGTCTATTCATGATGAAATGTCAAAGCATACTGAGCATCTTTCTCTTTGACACCATGTCTGAAATCCCACGGGATCTGTCAAATACTAATGCATGAAAATCCTAACCTCAAAAGAATCACCCTTTATTTGATCTTTACAATTTCCCCCCAAATAGTTCAATATGCGAATAAAATATTAATATTGCCGAAAAGAAAAGAAGAAAAAAAAAACGGAAATGTTAATATTTTATGCTATTTTATATATTCCAGAATATATTGATGAAAAAATTACCATATTTTGTTGGTTACAATTTATTTATATTGTCGAATCGAATGTTTATTAAGTGAAAGTTAATAATATGGAAATTCAAGAAAGCTCATCAGAAAAACATTTGGGAAATTATAATAGAATGGGGGAATACTAACTATGGCATTCAAGACCCCATAAAGTATACAGTGTGGTCGAAATGTATGGCCAGCGACTTCGGGCTGCTATCATTTCTAAACCGACAGATTTATTCCAGTTAATTTTAAAAATTACAAGCAAATTAAAAAAGCGACCTCACGAATTGACTTCTTGGTGGTATCGAAACCCTAATGTGTGTTCGATTTCTCTGTAAGTCGAAAATTAGCCTAAGTTTGGAGAAAACATAAAACTGGCGGTCCGCGAATTTACTATAGTTATCAGTCGATTTTTCACCATCGCCTTAAAAATGTTGGTATTGATTCCGAGCCAAAGAAGCGGAGAATACAAGTAAGGATACTTTTAAGAAACAATTCTCTTTTAAATTTAGGTTTTGTGTTCTTGCTTCTAGGAAGCAAATATTAATTTTTCGTTTTTTCAGATTTTTTCTTCATATGCTATCAAAGTCCTTTAAAAACGAGTTAACGACAACTTTATTTTCCAAATTCAGACTCAACTTCCAGTAGAAATTATGCTATGCTTCAAGTAAAAAGCGTATTTAAAATAAAGTGTTGAAAACCATGTCCTATATTTGAACGATTTTTTGCTTTGTAGTCCCCATCCGAAGAGCAACTAGAAGCCGTTCAAGAACTGCCCATGCATCCCGAAAAATGCACTGTTTGGTGTGGTTTGTACGCTGGTGGAATCATTGGACCGTATTTTTTCAAAGATGCTGTTGGACGCAACGTTACGGTGAATGGCGATCGCTATCGTTCGATGCTAACAAACTTTTTGTTTGCCAAAAATGGAAGAACTGAACTTGGTTGACATGTGGTTTCAACAAGATGGCGCTACATGCCACACAGCTCGCGATTCTATGGCCATTTTGAGGGAAAACTTCGGAGAACAATTCATCTCAAGAAATGGACCGGTAAGTTGGCCACCAAGATCATGCGATTTGACGCCTTTAGACTATTTTTTGTGGGGCTACGTCAAGTCTAAAGTCTACAGAAATAAGCCAGCAACTATTCCAGCTTTGGAAGACAACATTTCCGAAGAAATTCGGGCTATTCCGGCCGAAATGCTCGAAAAAGTTGCCCAAAATTGGACTTTCCGAATGGACCATCTAAGACGCAGCCGCGGTCAACATTTAAATGAAATTATCTTCAAAAAGTAAATGTCATGGACCAATCTAACGTTTCAAATAAAGAACCGATGAGATTTTGCAAATTTTATGCGTTTTTTTTTTTTAAAAAGTTATGAAGCTCTTAACAAATCACCCTTTATATAGGCCCCATATAAACCGAACCTCAGAATTGTCCTCCACCTCTAAATGTTCCTCAAATACCTCAAGAATTCCACTTTCAGACGAATTGGATGAAAACTACGAATTCTAGAACCCCAAGAAATAAAATCGGGAGATCAGTCTATATAGGGGCATGGACCGATACGGACCATTTTCGACAGTCCTCTTTATGGTCCTAAAATACCTCCAGATTTTTAATTTCCGGCAAATTTGATAAAAACTATGGATTCTAGAAGCCCGATGTATCAGGCTCACTTAGACTATTACCGTTTGCGACATACCTCTCTATGGTCCTAAAATACCTCTAGATTTGCAATTTCAGGCAAATCGGGTAATAAATACAGTATATAGAAGCCCAAGAATAAAAATCGTGAGATCGGTCTATATGGGGGCTATACCAAAACATGGACCGATACGGACCATTTTCGACACACCTCTTTATGGTCCTAAAATACCTCTAGATTTCCAATTTCAGGGAAATCGGATAGAAAATACAGTTTCTAGACGCCCAAGAAGAAAAATCAGGAGATCGGTCTATATGGCGGCTATACCAAACCAAGGACCGACACACCTCTTTAAGGTCCAAAAATACTTCCAGATTTTCAATGTCAGGCCAATCGGATAGAAAATACTGTTTATACACGCCCAAGAATAAAAATCGGGAGATCGGTCTATATGGCGGATATACCAAAACATGGACCGATATGGACCATTTTCGACACACCTCTTTATGGTCCTAAAATACCTCTAGATGTTCAATTTCAGGCAAATCGGATAGAAAATTTAGTTTCTAGACGCCCAAGAAGCAAAATCGGGAGATCGGTCTATATGAGGACTATAAAGGGTGATACGGTCAAAATTTGGTCAATATAAACTTGACGTATTTCTTTCAATTTTGCATTTAAAAAACCTGAACACCCCTCATTTGAAGGTGTATGTGTGTAGAATGTTGCTCCTATTTTGATTTTGGAATTCACTCTTCAGTTGTCAAAATACCGTCCAAGCAAGAAGAGCAGCGTATCAAAATTTTGCTGGCGCATCGCGAAAATCCGAGCTACTCTCACACAAAGCTGGCAAAATCGCTAAAAGTTGCCAAATCAACCGTTACAAATGTAATTAAAGTGTTTGGGGAACGTTTGTCGACAGCCAGGAAGTCTGGATCGGGGGAAATCGAAAACCGGAAGCCGCTGAGACGACAAAGAGAGTTGCCGATAGTTTCAAGCGAAACCCTAACCTCTCTCTCCGAGATCCCGCAAATAAGCTGGGTGTATCGTCTACAACCGTGCATCGAGCCAAAAAACGAGCCGGACTATCGACTTACAAGAAGGTAGTGACTCCAAATCGCGATGATAAACAAAATACGACGGCCAAAGCGCGATCCCGGAGGCTGTACACGACGATGCTGACGAAGTTTGACTGCGTGGTAATGGGCGACGAAACCTACGTCAAAGCCGACTACAAGCAGCTTCCGGGACAGAAGTTTTATACGGCAAAAGGAAGGGGAAAGGTAGCAGATATTTTCAAGCACATAAAACTGTTAAAGTTCGCAAAGAAATATCTGGTTTGGCAAGCCATCTGTACCTGTGGCTTGAAAAGCAGCATTTTCGTAGCTTCCGGGACTGTCAACCAAGAAATTTACGTGAAAGAGTGTTTGAATAAACGTCTGCTGTCTTTCCTGAAGAATCACGGTTGTTCCGTACTGTTTTGGCCGGATTTGGCATCTTGCCATTACGGTAAAAAGGCCATGGAGTGGTACGCCGCCAACAACGTGCAGGTGGTTCCCAAGGACAAGAACCCTCCCAACACGCCAGAGCTCCGCCCAATTGAGAAATACTGGGCTATTGTCAAGCGGAACCTAAAGAAGACCAAAAAACTGCTAAGGACGAGCAGCAGTTCAAGGCAAACTGGCTTTCTGCGGCGAAGAAGGTGGACAAGGTGGCTGTACAAAATCTAATGGCAGGTGTCAAGCGTGAGGCCCGGCAATTCGGATTTGGAAAAGCGAAAGCCTAACTGAATATTTTTCCTGAATTTTATACCAATTGAACTTGAAAAAGAAATTTAATTTGATTTTTTAAATAAACGATTTCACCGATACTCGCGTTTTCCCTTGACCAAATTTTGACCGTATCACCCTTTACCAAAACATGGACCGATGAGCACCATTTTCGGCACACCTTTTTATGGTCCTCAAGTACCTCTAGATTTTCAATATCAGGCAAATTGGATAACAACTACGGTCCCCAAGACCCAAAATCGGAAGTCGGTTTATATGGGGACTATATCAAAACTTGACCCATATAGCCCATCTTCGAACTTGACCTGCCTGCAAACAAAAAACGAATCTGTGCCAAATTTCAAAACGATAGCGCCATTATTGAAAGCTGTAGCGTGATTACAACAGACAGACAGATAGACAAACAGACGGACAGACGGACATGCTTATATCGTCTTAGAATTTCTCCCTAATCAAGAATATATATACTTTATATAGTCGGAAATCGATATTTCGATGTGTTACACACGGAATGACAAACTTATTATACCCCCGTCACCATTCTATGGTGGTTGGTATAAAAATGAATACTTACGATTGCGAATATCATATAATTTATTTAAGAAATCTGCACACCCACCTATGTTCACATAAACTAAATATAATTATTTTTTTTTTTTTGGATAAAAGGCTCTTGTCACCTTCAAAATTTCCTTTCTAATAAAAATTTCATGAAAAATTTAAATCATATCTGGTTTTTGCATAAAAACCCAGAAACATTGGTGGCTATAAAGTCACTGAATAAAATTAGCAAACACATTATGACCGCGAGCCTATGTGACTTTGGTCCTGTGGTCTTTTCTATGAACAGTAGAAAAAACAAAGCCCCCGCTAATACCAGCAGTCAAAAACGTTAGCAACATCAGCAAATGTGGGTTTCATGGCGTTTGGCTTTTTTGTCTGTGTCATACTGATTATGTCACACCCACACATTCGCAAACTATGTCAAATATTTGAAAAATATTTCTAGAATATCCTCTAAATAACACGTGCCAATATTCCTTCAATTCCCCTAAAGCCTGCATGAAAATGTGAAATATATGCGGAATGCTCCCGCAACCATTTCCCCCAAATGAGTCATGTTGCTCATTGATTGCGGTCGTTTTGCAAGGCAAATGCAACTCACACACACTTAGGCACTCAGACACATTCGTGCATTCAAAGTCAAAGGACTAAACTAGTGTAGAACACCCCATGATATGCATGGTCATAAAGTAAAACAGGGAAATTAGTTTTCATTTATAAACTGGTAGAGCATTTAACCTTCGGCTTCTGTGATATTTTCAACACATTCCCCTGGCAAACGCTGGTCATCTAGCTTCTGTTGCATCTCGGCAAATATTGTAGTTTGCAAAAGCAAACTGACTTCTCTCTCTCGGTCCACTGCCATATCCTAGACCGCAACATTTTTTGTTGTTGTTGCAAATTTCCACATCAAATGGCATGTCTGGCATAGAGTACTAACATCGAGTGCCTGGGGCCAATCGATGTAATCTGATATTTCTCCATTGTAAACTATTGAAAAATATAGCTTCACTGTTATTGTTTGGATTTTATTACATATTGATGTAGTTCGTTTTCGTTACTGCACTGCAGGAGTTTATTTTTCGACTATCATGAAATTGCTTCTCTAAAATGTTCTACATTGTGTTGAATTTGAATTTATTTTATGAAAAGTTGCACTAGTGTGTAGACAAGAGTAACTTGTGTGTTAACAAATTTATTAGAACAAATAAAATGGAATCTCTATATGAATCTACAATGTTCACAACTAGAAATGAACTGTTTCATAATCTTTGAGTCGGTTTTAAATTCGTTCGTGATTCATGGAGCTTCATAGACCAGTAAGTGAATGGTGAAATTATATGAAAACAAGTATATACGGCCGTAAGTTCGGCCAGGCCGAAGCTTATGTACCCTCCACCATGGATTGCGTAGAAACTTCTACTGAAGACTGTCATCCACAATCGAATAACTTGGGTTGCGGTAACACTTGCCGATGGCAAGGTATCTTTAAACTTCCTAACACCGTCTTCTAAATTACAAGGTAGTCCATAGGTAGTATATATTAAACTAAAACTTTTTATTTCTATAGAAAATTTTGTCAAAAATTTTATTTCTAAAGAAAATATTGTAAAAATTTTATTTCTATAGAAAATTTTGTCAAAATTTTATTTCTATAGAAAATTTTTTCCAAATTTTATTTTTTTAGAAAATTTTTTTCCAAATTTTATTTTTTTAGAAAATTTTTTCCAAATTTTACTTCTATAGAAAATGTTGTCAAAATTTTGTTTTGTCAAAATTTTATTTCTATAGAAACTTTAAACTCAATTATATACGTATTTAATATAATTAAGTTTAAAGTTTCTATAGAAATAAAATTTTGACAAAATAAAATTTTGACACCATTTTATATTGAAGTAAAATTAGAAAAAATTTTCTAAAGAAATAAAATTTGGAAAAATTTTCTATAGAGATAAAATTTTGACAAAATTTTCTATAGAAATAAAATTTTGACAAAATTTTCTATTTATAAAAATAAAATTTTGACAAAATTTTCTATAGAAATAAAATTTTGACAAAACGTGGCAACCATGAATATGAACCGATATGGAACAATTTTTGTGTAATTGGGGATCGGCTATGTATAACTATAGACCGATATGGACCAATTTTGGCATGGATATTAGCGGCCTTATACTAACACCACGTTGCAAATTTCAACCGGATCGGATGAATTTTGCTCCTCCAAGAGGCTCCGGAGATCAAATCTGGTGAACGGTTTATATGGGGGCTATATATAATTATGGACCGATATGGACCAATTCTTACGTGTTTATTAGAGACCACATTCTAACACCATGTTCCAAATTTCAACCGGATCGGATGAATTTTGCTCCTCCAAGAGGCTCCGGAGTACAAATCTGGGAATCGATTTATATGGGGGCTATATATAATTATGGACCGATATGGACCAATTTTTGTATGGTCATTAGAGAACATATACCAACACCATGTACCAAATTTTAGCCGGATCAAATGAAATTTGCTTCTCTTAGAGGCTCTGCAAGCCCGATCTGGGGATCGGTTTATATTGGGGCTATATATAATTATGGACCGATATGGACCAATTTTTGCATTGTTGTTAGAGACCATATAATAACACCATGTACCAAATTTCAGCCAAATCGGATGAAATATGCTACTCTTAGAGGCTCCGCAAGTCCGATCTGGGGATCGGTTTATATGGGGGCTATATAATTATGGACCGATATGGACCAATTTTTGCATGGTTGCCAGATACCTTATACTAACACCATGTACCAAATTCTAGACGGATCGTATGAAATTGGCTTCTCTTAGAGGCTCCGCAAGCTAAATCTGGGGATCAGTTTATATGGGGGCTATATATAATTATAGACCGATGTCGACCAATTTTTGCATGGTTGTTAGAGACCATATACTAACACCATGTACCAAATTTCAGCCAGATCGGATTAAATATGCTACTCTTAGAGGCTCCGTTTATTTGGGGCTATACGTAAAAGTGGACCGATATGGCCCATTTGCAATACCATCCGATCTACATCAATAACAACTACTTGTGCCAAGCTTCAAGTCGATAGCTTGTTTCGTTCGGAAGTTAGCGTGATTTCAACAGGCGGACGGTCGGACATGCTTAGATCGATTCAGAATTTCACCACGACCCAGAATATATATACTTTATGGGGTCTTAGAGCAATATTTCGATGTGTTACAAACGGAATGACAAAGTTAATATACCCCCCATCCTATGATGGAGGGTATAAAAAGTTGGCTTCTGACCAAAGATTTTGAATTTCACTTAAAATGTTGTTATGGTTTATGAGAAAAAAGTGTCTTATAAGCATGGACATTAGAAAAGTCCTAAAAGAATGTACTTCATAAAAATTAGATTTGAAACATATAGTCTAAAATATTCTTATTCAAAAGAAATTTCAGTAATTTCACTATGCGTAAAAATAAAAATAAAATAAACAAGAATAAAATAAATTAAATATTACAATCAAATATATAACAACCGAATATATATATATACTACCAAAAGTTTGACCTGGGTCAATCGTATGTATCCTCCACCATGGATTGCGTACACTGAAAAAGTATACTGAGTGCCACTTTACACTAATGATTTTGGTATTGATTCCGAGCCAAAGAAGCAGAGAATTTAAGTAAGGATACCTTTAGGACACAATTCTATTTTCCATTTGAGTTTTGTGTACTTGATACAAGAAAAAAAAATTAAATTATTTGTTTTTTTTTCTTCATGTGCTTTCAAAGTCCTTTAAAAGCGTTTTAACGAGTACAAAATATGCTATTTTCGAATTAAAAAAGGTTTTTAACATATAGTGTTGAAAGTCCTTTTTTTGAATGTTATTTCGCTTTGTAGTCAAGATGCAAAAAGACAACAAATTTTACGATGATTGGCTTAAGTTTAATGAATTTTTCGGAACTGTTAAGCCCAGTTGACCTTTATCAATCAAACTTTTCTTTGGAGTAAAGATACCCATTTTAAGTCGAATCATTTAACTATAAAGACAAAACAACTTCATTGAAAAGTTTATCGACTTTTGGACAAGCAGAAAAACTTTATATAAGACAACTGCGTCTTATATACTAAGAAAATTTCGCATTCGAATTTTAGGAACAAAAATTCTTTAGTTGTATGACGGTAGTATTTTTAGAGTACACAGTTCTAACAGGTTGGCTGATAAGTCCCCGGTCTAACAAAGAAAAACACATTTTTTTTGTCAAAATTCATTTTTATTATTCAACATAGTTCCCTTCAAGAGCGATACAACGATTATAACGACCTTCCAACTTTTTGATACCATTTTGGTAATACTCCTTCGGTTTTGCCTCAAAATAGGCCTCAGTTTCGGCGATCACCTCTTCATTGCAGCCAAATTTTTTCCTTGCTAGCATCCTTTTGAGGTCTGAGAACAAGAAAAAGTCGCTGGAGGCCAGATCTGGAAAATACGGTGGGTAGGGAAGCAACTCGAAGCCCAATTCATGACTTGTGACACGGTGCGTTGTCTTGGTGGAAAAACACTTTTTTCTTCTTAATATGGGGCCGTTTTGCCGCGATTTCGACCTTCAAACGCTGCAATAACACCATATAATAGTCACTGTTGATGGTTTTTCCCTTCTCAAGATAATCGATAAAAATTATTCCATGCGCATCCCAAAAAACAGAGGCCATTACTTTGCCATCGGACTTTTGAGTCTTTCAACGCTTCGGAGATGGTTGACCGGTCGCTGTCCGCTCAGCCGACTGTGGATTGGACTCAGGAGTCATGTTTCATCCATTGTCACATATCGACGGAAAAACTCGGGTGTATTACGAGTTAACAGCTGCAAACACCGCTCAGAATCATCAACACGTTGTTGTTTTGGTCAAATGTGAGCTCGCGCGGCTCCCATTTTGCACAGGGCTTCCGCATATCCAAATATTGATGAATGATATGACCAACACGTTCCTTTGATATCTTCAATGCCTCTGCTATCTCGATCAACTTCATTTTACGGTCATTCAAAATCATTTTGTGGATTTTTTGATGTTTTCGTCGGTAACCACCTCTTTCGGGAGTCCATTGCGTTCACCGTCCTCCGTGTTCATTTCACCACCCTTGAATTTTGCATACCAATCAATTATTGTTGATTTCCCTGGGGCAGAGTCCTCATTATTAAGCCAAGTTTTTGCTTCCACCGTATTTTTCCCCTTCAGAAAACAGTATTTTATCAAAACACGAAATTCCTTTTTTCCATTTTTTCCACAATAACAAAAGTTGCTTCACAAAAGACGCTCTATCTCACAAACTATTTGACTTACAGCCGTCAAATTTTGACACGAATCATGTGAAGGTTCGTACCATTTAATACTAGCGACGCCATCTATGTGTCAGACCAGGGACTTATCAGCCAACCTGTTACTAAAGATTGTCATCCAGCAAAAGCCAATTCTGGGTGTCGGTTGCTATGTACACTAATAGAAAAAATCATGTTCCTCAATCATGAACGGACGGCGACAAAATGAAACAGAAACGTTCATAACAAATGAAAACGGAACGTTCACGATTTCGTCCACGGGCGTTCACGAATTCATGAACGGCTTTCGTTTTTCTTTGATCATGAAAAGTCTTAAAATAACCCAGCAAAAAAATTTGGAAGTTCTTCCAAAGGCACAACTTTAAAAGCACTTCCAGAAGATGCACTCCCAATGATTTTTATACCCTGCGACACACTGTGGAACAGGGTATTATAAGTTAGTGCATATGTTTGCAACACCCAGAAGGAGACGAGATAGACACATGGTGTCGATATAGCCATGTCCGTCTGTCCGTGAACACATTTTTGTAACCAAGGGATTAGGTAGTAATTTAAGCCCAATCGACTTCGAATTTGGCACAAGTATGTGTTTTGGTTCAAAATAGAACCCTATTGATTTTGGAAGGAATCTTAGTCCAATTCTTTATTAGCAATTCTATCCATTGATTAAAATATTTTTCCTCAAGGTCTTCAAAATAGTGGTTTACATATGTAATTGCATCTTCATTTAGGTAAAACGCTTGCCACCAAATAATTTGTTTAGATTTGGGAACAAGTAAAAAAAGTTTTAGCCATTGTTAAAACACTCTTGTGCGCTGGTGCAATGTCTTGATGAAAAATTATTTATTCTCGAATTTGTACATTTAATTTATCCAAAAGGTTGCAATAGTACTATTATATTACATGTTAGCCTGATACCGAAACCTCTGAATTTATTGTTTTACCCTTTTGCAGATAGTCAATTAATAAAATACCTTTGAAGTCCCAAAAAACGGTTGCCATAACCTTACCAGTCGATTGAATTATTTTTGCCTTCTTTGGGGCACTTCCTCCAGCTTCAGTCCATCGTTTGGATTGTGCCTTTGTCTCTGGAGTATAGTGGTGGATCCATGTCTCATCAACAGTTATGAAACGACGCTTAAAATCCATTTTATTATACCCTCCGCCATAGGATGGGGGTATATTAACTTTGTGATTCCGTTTGTAACACATCGAAATATTGCTCTAAGACCCCATAAAGTATATATATTCTGGGTCGTGGTGAAATTCTGAGTCGATCTGAGCATGTCCGTCCGTCTGTTGAAATCACGCTAACTTCCGAACGAAACAAGCTATCGAAACACCATGTATCAAATTTCATCCGATCCGGCTGAAATTTGATACATGGTGTAAGTATATGGTCTCTAATGACCATGCAAAAATTGGTCCACATCGGTCCATAATTATATATAGCCCCCATATAAACCGAACACCCGATTTGGCTTGCAGACCCTCTAAGAGAAGCAAGTTTCATCCGATCCGGCTGAAATTTGGTACATGGTGTTAGCATATGATCTCTAACAACCATGCAAAAACTGGTCCACATCGGTCCATAATTATATATAGCCCCCATATAAACCGACCCCCCGATTTGGCTTGCGGAGCCTCTCAGAGAAGCAAATTTGATCCGATCCAGCTGAAATTCAGTACATGGTGTTAGTATATGGTCTCTAATGACCATGCAAAACTTGGTCCACATCGGTCAATAATTATATATAGCCCCCATATAAACCGATCCCCCTATTTGGCTCGGAGCCTCTAAGAGAAGCAAATTTCATCCGATCCGGCTGAAATTTGGTACATGATATTAGTATATGGTCCCTAACAACTGTGCAAAAATTGGTCCACATCGGTCAATAATCATATATAGCCACCATATAAACCGATCCCGAGATTTGGTTTTGGAGCCTCTTGGAGGAGCAAATTTCATCCGAGTCAGTTGAAATTTGGTACATTGTGCTAGTACATGTCCATTAACAACCATGCCTAACTAGGTCCATATCGGTCTATAGTTATATATAGCCCTCAGATAAATCGATATCCAATCACACAAAAATTGGTCCATATCAAGTTCATAATTCTATATAGCCCCCATATAAGCGACCCCATATTTCAATTCTGGCTCCCTACGTACCGTGCAAATGTCCATATCGATTCGTAATTAATTGTAGACTTACCTAAACATACCTTTTTTGTCTAAAATATACCACGTATGGACTAACTCACAATTTAGAAAACGATTTAAGATACCACAACCCAAGTAATTCGATTGTGGATGATCGTCTTTCGTTGAAGTTTCTACGCTATCCATGGTGGAGGGTACATAAGATTCGGCCTGGCCCAACTTACGGCCATATATACTTGTTTCGCTTAAAGCGATCCAAACAAGCTTGAGAAATGTTCATTCTTATGCGTTTTTTGATCGACTGTTAACAAATGCGGCCCATCTTGCAGAAAGCTTTTTCATCTGTAGTTCTTCATGCAAAATTAAATGGACTCATTTAATACCATATCATTCACTTTGGCTAATATTTCTGTTGTTGTTGCTGTTTTTGGACCTCCATCTTCAATGCTTGTACGACCACGTTTAAATTCAGCAACCCAAAGTGTTACTGTTGCATATCAAGGAGCACTTTCACCTAACACATTCAACATATCATTATGAATTTCTTGTTCCGATAAACCTTTTTTTATGTAAATATTTAATGACAGCACGCATTTCTAATTTTTCCATTGTAAAAAAATTGCGCATGCGTCTTTTTGAACACATGTTTCTATATGAAGGAGTTGCCAGATCGAAACAAAATTTAACATGTGTTCATAACAGAGATTGAAGTTTCCAAAACACTTAACTTTTTTATACCGCGCTTTTTGTGCTAGGCTAAGAAGTTTCCGAACTGCCCTTGTACATCACAAGCAAGTTACTTTTCTCTATATATTACAAATATTAAAAAAAAAAAAACTTTAAAATTCTCGTATATAGTATTTTTAATAAATATTTGTCTATTGCTTCAAAAAGCCCATTCACATTAATAGGCAATTCACAGTACGTTCCAAATCCAAAAAAGGTAGATTTGAAAACTCTGTTTTATAAGTGGATTTTGGAAGTTTACACTTCCGATTAATGATGAAGTGTATGGTTTATATGTCATTTCTGTGAAATCTAAATCAACTATTTGCTTAATTATTTCCGGATGTAGGTCAGCAAAACTAAATCAATATCAGAGCTCACTTAATTGAAATCAAAAGTAATTTCATTTGTATATTGATATGTCGTTAATTTTAAATTTTCTATATCATGACTAAATGCAGTTTGTTAAAATGTTTCGATTGAATTGAATTGGATAATCAAATTTGTGAGTGTGCTTACAATTTAAGTTTAATTATCGACATCCTTATGACTTCTTCAGCAAGCATAATTGAAATAATTAAGGATCTAGAGAATGCTTTCTCGACACCGATAGTGCGAAGCTAAGTCAATTATGTACTATTCAATTCTGTGTGCTAAGATTTATTTTATTCGTGTAAAATGCAAAAAGGAACATCGACTATTTTGCATGTTTTTACCAGAGCTGAATCTTCAAATTCATGATTATTTTTTTCAGGAGTTCTATTGAGCCAATTTTGAGAGCTTTAGAAGAATTGAATAATCATTTTGAATAGATTTGTTCACTTCCTAATGTGAATTATATTTTAGGTTTAATTAATTTTGAAAGTTAGTACCCTCAAAAAAAAAAAAATCGCTTCTCTAACATAGGTTCCAAACATATTTTGCAGGAAGCACATATATTACTGGATTATGCCGAAACATTATTATATTTGTTTTACGTAAACATATTATATGTTTGGAAGCATTTTGAGCCCAAAAATATTATATGGTTGAAAAAAAATTCTCTCAAAGATTGTGCTAAAAAATTATATCTGCCTAATTGCATTTTTTCGGCAATACAAACAATATCTTCTATATTGATTTTATTAATCGATTTTATAAATTTTTTAAATTTTACCTTTGGCCAGCACTCAAAAAAAAGTTTACTTGGATCCAAAGATTTTGACCTTCCCTTAAAGATTTTGGTATTGATTCCGAGCCAAAGATGCGGCTTCTTTAAAACAAAGAAGCCTATCTGGGTTTAAATCTAGGACCAGTAAAATTAAAATTAGGATACAGATCTCATTTATCAAATTTTCATTCGCTTTTCGCGGTTTATTAATAAAGGTACTCACGTACAAATAAATGCCAGTTTGAAATCCAAATTATAACGGATACTTCAAAGTAAAAAAAGACGCTAAATCCTAAAAATAAGTCTTAGCCTGTATTTGAAGCGTTTTTATCTTAAATTTAAAGATTCAATACTTCAGTTAATTTAAGGACAACTTCCTTAAATCAAAAATGTGTTTCTTTACTTTAAGGAAAATTAACTTTAGTTCAAAGACACGAAATTTTAACGGAGGGACGGACATTTTTTTATTTTGTAAATTTCGCATCCTAAAATTTAGTTTGCGTAATGTTTAATATCACGAAAATATTTTTTCAGTGTATGTGACGTTTACAACTTTGCGACAGTAGCAAACCTTAAAAGGTTTGATACAGACCATCCCTGGGATTCGATCCCTGCTTCGACCGAACACCAAAAAGTTTTGTTTTGTTTTCATTTTTACATATATTCATACTATTTTCGGAAGAATTTTCGTTTGGAAAACGTGTACCGAAAACATTTTTCTTTTGTTTGAGTTTTTTTAATTCCTTCGAAAATTTTAAACTTTTGTCACCAAAAAAAGTTCGTTTGTTACAAAATTTTTATTTTTTGAATAAAAAAACATGAATATACGGCCGTAAGTTCGGCCAGGCCGAATCTTATGTACCCTCCACCATGGATTGCGTAAAAACTTCTACGAAACACTGTCATCCACAATCGAATTACTTGGGTTGTGGTATCTTAAAACTTCTTAACATCGTTTTCTAAATTGTGAGTTAGTCCATACGTGGTATATATTAGACAAAAAAGTTATGTATAAATCGGATGCATTTTGCTTCTCCAATAGGCACCGGAGGTCAAATCTGGGGATCGGTTTATAAGGGTGCTATATATAATTATTGACCGATTTCGACCAATTTTTGCATTGGTATTTGAGGCCATACATTAACACAACGTACGAAATTTCAACTGAATCAGATGAATTTTAGTCTTCGAAGAGGCTCCGTAGGTCAAATCTGGTGATCGGTTTATATGGACCGGTGAGGACTAATTTTTGCATGGTTATTAGAGACCATATATTAACACCATGCACCAAATTTCAGCCGGACCGGATGCAATTTGCTTCTCTTAGAGGCTCCGCACGACAAATCGGGGGATCGGTTTATATGTGGCTATATATAATTATTGACCGATGTGGGCGAATTTTTGCACAGTTGTTAGAGACCATATTCCAACACCATATACAAAATGTCAGCCGGATCGGACGAATTTTTCTTCTCTTATAGACTCCGTAAGCCAAATCTGGGGATCGGTTTATATCGGGGCTATATATAATTATGGACCGATGTGGACCAATTTTTGCATAGTTGTTGGAGACCATATACCAACACCATGTACTAAATTTCAGCCGGATCGGATGAAATTTACTTTTCTTAGAGGCTCCGCAAACCAAATCGGGGGATCGGTTTAATTATATATATGCTATATATAATTATGGACCAATGTGGACTAATTTTTGCATAGTTGTTGGAGACCATATACCAACACCATGTACTAAATTTCAGCCGGATCGGATGAAATTTACTTCTCTTAGAGGCTCCGCAAACCAAATCGGGGGACCGGTTATATGGGGGCTATATATAATTATGGACCGATGTGGACCAATTTATGCATGGTTGTTAGATACCATATATTAACACCATGTACAAAATTTTAGCCGGATCGGATGAAATTTGCTTCTCTTAGAGGATCGGCAAGCAAAATTTGGGGGTCCGTTTCAAGTCTATAGCTTGTTTCGTTCGGAAGTTAGCGTGATTTCAACAGACGGACGGGCGGACATGCTTAGATCGACTCAGAATTTCACCATGACCCAGAATATATATACTTTATGGGGTCTTAGAGCAATATTTCGATGTGTTACAAACGGAATGACAAAGTTAATATACCCCATCCTATGGTGGAGGGTATAAAAATATTTTTGAACGAACAACACAGTCCAGCCGCATAGCTTAGTGGATAGTGTGTTGGCTTACAAATTGCCTGGTCCGCGAATCGATTCTCCGTCCAGGCGAAAGGTAAAATTTAAAAAAAAATATATTATAAAATCGAATAATTTCTTCTACATTGTTTGTATTACAGAAAACCGTGCTAAGAAATAAAAAACCTCGTGGAAGTAAGAAAGATGTGAGAGAAACTGCAATTAGCCAGAAAAGATTGTTTTTTTTTTAGTTAGTCTTTATGAAATTGTTTTTACATCCTGGAAAAGAATTAACGTTTATCACAAAAAAGCAAATAAACTTCCTTAATGCAAAAAGCAAATGAGAAACGAACTTTGTTTCTATAAAATTTCGTTTGGGAGAAAAGAATTATTTTTTTGCGTGTAGCCTTCAAATACATCGCACCTGCACAAAAGTAGCTTTGCGATATTTTGGCCCAATCTCGGTCAAATACCGTCTTGAGATGATAGACACGTTGGTATTTTTTAGTTCCAAACTTACTCTCAAAAATGCCTCGAGTCCAATAGATTGAGATCGGGCTATTTTGGTCTCCATTGCGTGGCAGAAATGAATAGAGGAAATTCATTTTGAAGTCATTCTTGGTTGATGCCAGCTGAGTGTCATTTTACTGGGTCCTGTTGGAAGATCCATGGTCCACGGTCGAAATTTTTGTATGTCCTGGGCTTCAATATTGTCTATATGACATTTACCGAAAATATTCAACATTTATTTTTACCCCCAGATCGGTGAATACGAGCCCCCATCATTACCATTTTCAGCTGATTTCTTTGGAAAATAAATCACATCAATTAGTTTGTTCACAGACTGTTGAAATGAAATGAAAGCCAAATTCGACATCCTTGCACTTTCGTGCAAGCGAAGCGAAAAAAGGGAACCCTCAATTTCATTAAAACAAATTTAACTTTATTTTGAAGAAAGTTTCCTTTATTCAATAGTGCCCGACTGAAGGACGAAAATCTTTCCAGTATATCCTCAGTTTGGGTTTCAGTCTGAAGTGCAACTATTTTTCTTTCTAGACTTGGCTCTTTGAACGACGTGGGCTTTGGCCCGAAATGGCTACTCCAACCACCAGAGTTCTGGCCAAAGCCCACGTCGTTCAAAGAGCCAAGTCTAGAAAGAAAAATAGTTGCACTTCAGACTGAAACCCAAACTGAGGATATACTGGAGAGATTTTCGTCCTTCAGTCGGGCACTCCGCGTCATCTGTTTCATGTATCGATTTATTAGAAAATGCCAAAAACGGAACTGGTCGGATATGACAAACAATTTGATCACTGCTATTGAAATTAAAACTATAAAATTTCAACTTATTAAACTTGCTCAACTTAGATATTACTGTGGTGAATACCGTGCTCTTGAAAACAAACAACCGCTTTCTTCCAAAAGTAAATTATTAACTTTAAATCCGTTTTTGGATGATCAAAAACTGCTGCGTGTTAATGGTCGTTTAACCAATGCACACCTAACCTACGATGAAAAGTATCCGATAATTATTCCTGAACAATCGAGGCTGTGTAAACTATTAATTGATTTTACTCACAAGATTCTTTTGCATGGTTAGCATCAAAGTATGTTGCGAGCTATTCGAAGTGAGTTCTACATTATACGGCTGAAAAATGCTGTGCGTTTTTGTATTAAAAACTGTCGCACCTGCACTATATACAAACAGCGAATCCGAAATCAAATAATGGCTGCATTACCTGTCGAAAGGTGTACTTTTTCGCTGCCATTCACCAACACAGGGTTAGATTTTGCTGGGCCATTCGAACTGAAAGCGTCAAGATTACGAAATGCTAAGATACAGAAAGGATATGCTGCCGTTTTCATCTGTCTATCTACTCGAGCTGTTCATTTGGAGGTATGTTCTGATTTGTCAACTGAGGCATTCATGGCAACCTTTAATCGGTTTGTTGGGAGAAGGGGATTTCCAAACAAAGTTTTTTTCTGACAACGGAACGAATTTTGTTGGAGCGAGTAGAGCTCTGACCCGAGAATACCAAGCGTTTCTGAAATCGGCTGAAAAACATTTAGTTGAACGATACAACATACATGGATTTAATTGGCATTTTATTCCTCCTCATGCCCCACATATGGGAGGCTTGTGGGAGGCTGCTGTAAAAAGCATGAAGACTCATTTGCGAAAAGTAGCGGGCAACCTGAAATAACTTATGAGGAATTCTCAACTTTACTGATTAGAATCGAAAGTGTACTCAATTCTAGACCTCTTTCTCCAATAAGTGAAAACCCTGAGGATCTTATTCCACTAACTCCTGGACATTTGTTAAGAGGAGCCGCCTTAACATCAGTGCCAGAGGAATTCTCTGATAATATGTCATTACTTAACCGTTGGCAGAGACTGAAGACCATTCAAAATCATTTCGCAAAAAGATGAAAAAATGAGTACATCACTGAATTACAACGTCGATATAAGTGGAAAACTGAGCAAAACAATTTGAAAGAGAATGATTTTGTAATAGTTAAGGATGATAATTTACCACCTACAGAATGGCGATTAGGTCGCATTACTAAGGTTTATTTCGGCTCTGATTCTAAAGTTCGAGTTGCTGAAATAAGGACCCTAAATGGGATAATAGTACGACCCTTAGTCAAACTATGTATTCTACCAGTTGCCAACTAATTCCTAATAGATTTTTCTCCTTCACAATCTAATAACTTTACAATTTCAGTCCTTTATCAAAGTTACCCAAGTGCCGCGTCTGCCACAGCAGGCATTTTCTGAAAGATTGTGCTGTCTTCTATAGCATGGACGTTGTTGAGCGTAGAAGTGCGGTAGAAGAAAAAGGATTCTGTTTCAGATGTCTGTGTTCCTCTCATACTCGAGACTGGTGCCGATCAAGAAAAACGTGTATGGTCTGTAATTATAATCATCATACGATGTTGCACGTTGACGATCATATGAAGCGCTCTGTTGATCGTGCTCACTCGTCCCGAAAAACAACACCTCTAACAACGTCAAATGGAATCTCCACTGTTACTCGATACCGGTTTACCCATAAAATACAGTCAACCTTACAGAAAAAACCTAGTGCTACCCGAAACTCCAACAAACGATCCGATCCATTAGTACATGAGCGGCTAAGTCAGCGTATCAAGACCCATATCTTCATGCCCACCGCTCTTGCTAGGGTCTTGACATCCAATGGCCCGGAAAAAGCGAGGCTATTGTTAAATTCTGCTGGTGTTGAGACTGTAATTCTTCAATCGCTGGTAGATCGCTTACGACTTCGCACAACTGTAACAAAAGGAAAAACTTATTGTACAATCAACCTTCAATCGTATCACGATCCGGCCGCCAAAGTACAGGTCACTGGGGTTGTGAGATCCAATTTAGGTACAGCCTTGCCGCAATCAACCGCAGAGAAGAAACTACAAAAAATATACGACCACCTGACGAATTTAGCCGATCCCAATTTCTTCAAACCTAACAATGTGGAAATATGCATAGCGAACGACCAGCTCTCTAGAATTATCCTCCCTGGACTAATTCAAACCTCTTCAACACAGCCGATTGCCCAAAGCTCCATCTTCGGTTGGATACACCCAGAGAAAGAATATGATCACCTCAAACATGTTTCAAGAGCACCATGTTACTTTTTCCCAGCGACCATGTAGCATTTTTGTCGCAACAATACTCTTTTCTCGTCAAACATAACATGCTTTCCGAAATCAGATACATAATTTCCGAGAAAAGAACATTGTTTTGACAAACATGATACATGTTTTCCGTGAAAAAGTAACATGTTGCTCTTGGAACATGGTTGGGATGATCATATTCCTTCTCTGTGTGTAATATCTGGAGTATGTCGATATTAAATTGCAATCCTGCAAAGGGGGCGGGATGTTGAACTCCGTTCCCCAAATATTATTTTTCTTTGAACTACTATTAAACTATTATCCATTTAATTGAATTGTTCTTTAAAATGAATTGTGAATTATAATATGAATTAATGAATTACTAGATACTATTGTACTTAGAAGATGGTAACCCTGAAGTTTTCTGAATACGTACTTAGATATTTGTCCTTTTCTGTATTGAATTCATTTATCTACGAATTTTGTTTTTATGTTCTAAAACACTATGTCGGAATTGACCTTTGATTTCTAACTTCACTTTGTGTATCACCATCAAGCTGGTAAGCCGCTGCTATCTGAATAAAACTACCATTATTCACTGAAACTGAATCTTTGCCTTTTTTCTGTTCATTTTCTTTTCCGGGAGTTTAATTGATCAATACAGTCCATTCCAGCTAATATCCCCGGAATTGTACACAAATATTTTTTGGGTATCTTATTTTCGAAAATTAACCAACATTTTTCTTCCTGGTGGGATCACTGTTTTTTTCAGTGAATGAAAATTTTACGCTGAATTCGGTCATGAATAACTTTGTGTCTGAATGCAATAGATCAAAATTGCAAACAATGAACTGTCACTACACACAAAAAAATTTCACGAACATTTTTCCAATTAAAATTTTAATTGAGTTTTAAAAAATATTCAATTAAAAATTTAATTGATTCAACAAATTTTTTAATTGAAACAAAAATCAATCACAAAAATAATAGTATCAATTAATTTTTTAATTGGATCAATTAACTTTTTAATTGAGCTTCAATTAATTTTTTAATTGATACTATCATTTCTGTGATTGAAGACATTTCAATTAAAAATTAATTGGATCAATTAATTTCGTGATTGAATCAGAAAAATTTTTTTTTGTGTGTAGAATAAATACGTCAGCTGTGTGACGAGCGGTTAAGAAATTATAGCAACCGAGTTGGGTGCAATATATATCGGCCTGCCTGTATTGATTCAATGATCTGGTCTAGGGCAATTTTCTTGGAATTTGGAATATACCATACTAATTTGATAAAAAGGAAAGTGAATTTAGAGAACGAAAAGTTCATAGGGGCTATGTTGGTCGAGTTTGGTAATTACACATTGGAGCTATATAAAACATTTTGGAGCAATTGCAATTTTTGGAAGGTCGAAGAAATTTTTTTGGGGTAGCTTAATCAAGAAAAAGACTGAAAAACTATTGTAACAGAGTCGGTCGAGGGTCGTAGAAGTTATAGGAGAGGGCATATCTGTGCACATCTGGAATAAAAGAAGGATATGATTGAAAGAAGGAACGGGACGAAACTTTATCAGACACCCAATAAAGTTTAATTATCCTTGGTTGTGATGAGAATGCTAGAGACTTATTTTTGTCTGCCCATTATCATATTTGTGTAAAAATCTCATATAAACCATTCCGATAACCCCGAAAATTTTCAAGTGCTATGGACATATGGCCTTCAACACACTATCTGAAGAAATAATTTTATATATAGTAAACTTATATTTGAGGGTGATCTCAGAATATAAGGTTATACATCTAATTTGCCGAATTTTCCATTTTATTTTTAAGATATTAATAAATCTAATCTCGAATAAATAAATATCAGTTTAAATATCTAAACACACTTCAAAGTCAAAAAATCTTCTTTAATGGAGCGAGAAACTTATTTTTACTTAATTCCTGTGTGTGAGTCTTTAAAAGAGATTTAACAGAAAAATATTAGTTCATAATTAAACATTTATATCAACACAAGAAGAGATGGCAGCCTTTTATTAATGTTGCACTCAAAGAACGCCCTAATGGCAGCTAGTCAAAATATTTGAACAAAGAATTCATTCAACATACGCGCTTTGTAAATATTTGGTTGTTTATCTTTTGCTAACTGCCATGAATAAACAGCCCAATTAATTACAGTCCTTTTTTTTTTGTAACAGAAAACGTTATGCAAATCAACACAGATGTAATGCGTTTTAACAACTTTGTATTTAACATTTCACAAATGAGCAATTCATTTCGAAATGGCAGCTCATTATATGTTGTAATCTTGTGGATATATATGTATATCTAAAATAAATTTTAAATAATGCATAACAATTTTCTGACATTAAAAAAAAAAAAATAGATGTGAAAATTTTTAAAATTTCTGATATCGACTGAAATTAAAGGTTGAATTACATACCATGCGTTCAATGCGTATACTGCTTTCGATGATTGAAGAGTTGAAATTTCTCTTTGCAATCAATAGCTCGAACAGACTGCCGTAAACAGAAAAAATCAACCCTTCCATTAACGCACGGATTAACGCATGGTGTGTAATTCAACCTTAAGACATTGTTACGGAAGACAACCAGCTTGAAATCTTAGTTCTACAAATTTGATATTAGTATAACATATTTCCGTTTTATTTTTGAGAAAGATAATCACAACAAATAAACGTTTCAACAAGTAAGTATACCCTAAACCACCCTTACTGAATTAGTAATCATAAGCATTTGTGGGGTAACATTGATATAGTTCTGGGAGATAATTTAAATTAAGGGGTACATGTTTATGTGTGCTTTGTCTCAATCTGACCATAGCTCATAGTCAGTGTTGCCAGGGAAAATGTTCGGTTTACCCTACAAGGACAAAAAAATAAATTTGTATTACCACCACGGTTGCCACAGTTGGTACAATTCTACCAAAAAAAAAATGTTATACCCTCCACCATAGGATGGGAGGTATATTAGCTTTGTCATTCCGTTTGTAACACATCGAAATATTGCTCTAAGACCCCATAAAGTATATATATATTCTGTCGTGGTCGTGGTGAAATTCTGAGTCGATCTAGGCATGTCCGTCCGTCCGTCTGTTGAATCATGCTAACTTCCGAACGAAACAAGCTATCGACTTAAAACTTGGCACAAGTAGTTGTTATGATGTAGGTCGGATGGTATTGAAAATTTACCATATCGGTTCACTTTTAAACGGACCCTCAGATTTGGCTTGCGGAGACTCTAACAGAAGCATATTTCATCCGATCCGGTTGAAATTTGGTACATGGTTTTGGTATATGGTCTCTTATAACCATGCAAAAATTCGTCCACATCGGTCCATAATTATATATAGCCCCCATATAAACCGATCCCCAGATTTGGCTTGCGAAGCCTCAAAGAGAAGCAAATTTCATCCGATCCAGCTGAAATTTGGTACATGATGTTGGTCTCTAACAACCATGCAAATATTGGTCCACATCGGTTCGTAATTAAATATAGCCCCCATATAAACCGATCCCCAGATTTGGCTTGCGGAGTCTCTAAGAGAAGCGTATTTCATCCGATCCGGTTGAAATTTGGAATATGGTGTTAGTATATGATCTCCAACAACCGTGCCAGAATTGGTCCATATCGGTCGATAATTATATATAGCCCCATATAAACCGTTCTCCAGATTTGACCTCCGGAGCCTCTTTGAGGAGCAAAATTCATCCGATCTGGTTCAAATTTGGAACGTGGTGTTAGTATATGGCCGCTAATAACCATACCAAAATTGGTCCATATCGGTTCATAATCATGGTTGCCACACGAGCCAAAAATAATCTACCAAAATTTTATTTCTATAGAAAATGTGGTCAAAAGTTTATTTTTATTGAAAATTTTGTCAAAAGTCTTTTTCTATAGAAAATTTTGTAAAAATTTTATTTCTATAGAAAATTTTACTAAAATTTCATTTGTATAGAAAATCTTGCCAAAACTTTATTTCTATAGAAAATTTTGTGAAAATTTTATTTCTATAGAAAATTTTGTTAAAATTTTAGTTCTATAGAAAATTTTATCAAAATTTTATTTCTATAGAAAATTTTGTCAATCTGAATTATATACGTATTTAATCGGTCTTTTTTGATATAATATATACCACGTATGGACTAACTTACAATTTAGAAAACGGTGTTAGGAGGTTTTAAGATACCTTGCCATCGGCAAGCGTTACCGCAACTCAAGTAATTCGTTTGTGGATGACAGCGTTTAGAAGAAATTTCTACGCAATCCATGGTGGAGGGTACATAAGTTTCGGCCTGGCCGAATTTATGGCCGTATATACTTGTTTTTTGTTAAATCTCTATAGAAATAAAAAAAGTTTCTATGAACAAATTTTTTTGAAAAAATTTTTATATAGAAATAAAATTTTAATAATAAATTCTATAGAAATAATTTTTTTTGAAAAAATTCCTTAGAAATAACATTTTGTGAAAATTTTGTATAGAAATAATATTTTGAAAACAATTTCTATAGAAATACAATTTTAACAAAATGTTCTATAGAAATAAAATGTTGACAAAATTTTCTGCAGGAATAAAGTTTTGACAAAAATTTCTATAGAAATATTTGTTTGGTAGATTTGTGGTAGTTTGTAATAACTGTTGTTACCACACATTGTTAAATACCTTTGAAGTCCCAAAAAACCGTTGCCATAAGCTTACCTGCCGATTGAATTGTTTTTGCCTTCTTTGGGGCATTTACTCCAGCTTCAGTCCATTGTTTGGATTGTTCTTTTGTCTCTGGAGTATAGTGGTGGATCCATGTCTCATCAACAATTATGAAACGACGCTTAAAATCCATTTTATTTGGGGACATAAAATGTTTGTAAATATAATATGCTTAGATGCAAACATATATTAATTTGGAAATAGCCTGTAAACATATATGTGTTTAGAAAGTGAGACCTATCAAGTACGCTGCAAGTAAAGTAATGGAAGTAACCAATTGGCGCCTTAACCCTTTCACTACCGAAATAAAACTAACGTTAAAAACTTTTATTTTTCTTCTGTTTTTACTTGTACTAACAGCATGTAGAACAAAAATTGCCATTTTGAAAACCTACCTCAACTACTTCAAGAGCTATATGAGCTTATTTTGAAAATTTGATTCTTGAATTCTGACCAAATGGCGTTACGAAAATAAGCGCTATTTATAATGTCCTTTAAAGTGCGAGCAAAAATACAAAAAAGGACCCGAAAAAGTGTCAGCTATAGTTTTCGTATTAATGTCCATTTACTAGAAACATACAGTAGAAAAATTGTCTCAAATTTTCGTATTTTTCGTTTATTTCTAAAGAAGTTTACACAAATGTATTTTAGACCTCACCAATATGGAAAATATTTATAGCTTATTTAGATTAAAGCCTCTACTTTAAAATAACATCGAGAAATAAATCGAAACTAAGTGGAAAAATAGAATTTGGTGTCTTTTTCGAATGTCCTTCAAGTGGACATCGGTAGTGAAAGGGTTAAAAATATATCCACACAAAAGAAAATTTCATTAAATTTTTTTACTACCAGTGTATGCCCTAAGGTGAAACATAATATGTTTGTACAATACAAACAGTATTTTGTTTGGACCAATCTTGAAAATATTTGTTTGGGGTATATGTTACAGAAGCGATTTTTTTTAGGGTGTATGTGGTCCAAATAGATCTATAACATGACTCAATAAAATCTAAAGAATTTATATTTCCAATCATCTGAAAGTCGATATTTAAGCGATAGACTTTCACCATACATTTAAGATACCTCTACACTGAAAAAACAGTTTACTTTTTTGAGGAACGAAATTTTAAACAAACAAAGTTTACTTTTGCTGCCACATAATATTCGTTTTAAGCAAATATAAAAAATTAGAGACAACCGATGAAATGGGTTTATTCGCTTTATAAGAAAATACACTCAAAATAAAGGCGAATTTCGTTTGTCTAAAATTTAATTTCAGAAGAAAGTCGATCCAGAATCAGAATCTCCATTTGTACAAATTTAATTTCAAGAAACGTATCACTTGAACGAAGCTTCAATTTTCCAAAATTGAAATGGGCTGTAAACATTTAAAGACCCAATATTTTCCATTATTTCTCATCCTTTATATACACTGAAAAAAATATTGTCGTGAGGCCAAAGATTTCATGTCCTTAAAATAGGAATGCAAACTTTGCTTAGCGTAGAAGACGCATTTCTCTAATATAAAGTTTTTTTTCCTTGTCCAAAAGTCGAAACACTTTTCAATAAAGCCGTGTTGTCCTTATAATTAAGGGATTTGACTTAAAATGGGTATCATAAAATGAAAGAAAAATTTTTTGGACTAAGGTCAACTTGACTTTAATAATTCAAAAAATTTCTTTATAATTAATGAAATTGTCTTTAAATTTGTTGTCTTTTTGGCATCTTGGCAACAAAGCAAAAAATCGTTCAAAAATACAACATGTTTTTCAACACTTTATTTTAAAGATGTTTTTTACTTGAAACATAGCTTAATTTCTACTGGAAGTCGAGTCTGAATTTGGAAAATAAAGTTGTCGTTAACTTGCTTTTAAAGGACTTTGATAGCATGTGAAGAAAAAACAAGTATATATGGCCTTTAGTTGGGCCAGGCCGAATCTTATGTACCCACCACCATAGATAGCGTAGAAACTTCTACGAAAGACGGTCATCTATAATCGAATTACATGGGCTGTGGTATCTTAAATCGTTTTCTAAATTGTGAGTTAGTCCATACGTGGTATATATTAGACAGAAAAGGTATGTTTAGGTAAGTCTACAAATAATTACGAATCGATATGGACTTTTCCACGGTACGTAGGGAGCCAGAATTGAAGTATGGACCAATTTTTGTGTGATTGGGGATCGATTTATCTGAGAACTACACTGAAAAAAATATTGTCGTGAGGTCAAAGATTTCATGTCTTTAAAATACGAATACAAATTTTGCTTAGCATAGAAGACGCATTTCTCTAAAATAAAGTTATTTTCCTTGTCCAAAAGTCGATAAACTTTTCAATGAAGTCATATTGTCCTTATAATTAAGTGTTTTGACTTAAAAAGGGGTATCTTAACATGAAAGAAAAAATTTATAGGCTAAGGTCAACTTGACTTTAATAATTCAAAAAATTTCTTTATAATTAATGAAATTGTCTTTAAATTTGTTGTCTTTTTGCATCTTGGCAACAAAGCAAAAAATCGTTCAAATATAGGACATGTTTTTCAAAACTTTATTTTAAAGAAGTTTCTTACTTCAAACATAGCATAATTTCTACTGGAAGTCGAGTCCTAATTTGGAAAATAAAGTTGCCGTTAACTCGTTTTTAAAGGACTTTGATAGCATATGAAGAAAAAAAGCTGAGAAAGCGAAAAATTAAAATTTGCTTCCTAGAAGCAAGTACACAAAACCTAAATTTAAAAGAGAATTGGGTCTTAAAGGTATCCTTACTTGTATTCTCCGCTTCTTTGGCTCGGAATCAATAGCAAATTTTTTAAAGTAAAGACAAAATCTTTGGAACCGAGTATGCTTTTTTTCAGTGTATATATAACTATAGACCGATATGGACCTAGTAAGGCATGGTTGTCAACCGCCATATCCTAGCACAATGTACCAAATTTCAACTGACTCGGATGAAATTTGCTCCTCCAATAGGTTCCAAAACCAAATCTCGGGATCGGTTTATATGGGGGCTATATATGATTATGGAGTGATATGGACCACTTTTGGCTTGGTTGTTAAATATCATATACTACCACCACGTACCAAATTTCAACCAGATCGGATGAATTTTGCTTCTCCAAAAGGCACCGGAGGTCAAATCTGGGGATCGGTTTATATGGGGGTTATATATAATTATGGACTGATTGAACCAATTCCTGCATGGTTGTTGGATACCATATACTAACATCACGTACCAAATTTCAACCGACTCGGATGAATTTTGCTCTTCCAATGGGCTCCGGAGGTCAAATCTGGGGATCGATTTATATGGGGGCTATATATAATTATGGACCGATGTGGATCAATTTTTGCATGGTCATTAGTGACCATATACTAACACCATGTACCAAATTTCAGCCGGATCGGATGAAATTTGCTTCTCTTAGAGGCTCCGCAAGCCAACTCGGGGCATCGGTTTATATGGGGGCTATATATAATTATTGACCGATGTGGACCAATTTTTGCATAGTTGTTAGAGACCATATACTAACACTATGTACCAAATTTCAGCCGGATCGGGTGAAATTTGCTTTTCTTAGAGGATTCTCTTAGAGGGCTATATATAATTATTGACCGATGTGGACCAATTTTTGCATAGTTGTTAGACACAATATGCTAACACCATGTACCACATTTCAGCAGGATCGGATGAAATTTGCTTCTATTAGAGGCTCCGCAAGCCAAATCGGGGCATCGGTTTATATGGGGCCTATATATAATTATTGACCGATGTGGACCAATTTTTGCATAGTTGTTAGACACCATATACTAACACCCTGTACCAAATTTCAGCCGGATCGGATGAAATTTGCTTCTCTTAGAGGCTCTGAAAGCCAAATCGGGTGATCGGTTTATATGGGGGCTATATATAATTATGGACCGAAGTGGACCAATTTTTGCATGGTTGTTAAAGACCATATGCTACCACCATGTACCAAATTTCAGCCGGATCGGATGAAATTTGCTTCTCCTAGAGGCTTCGAAAGCCAAATCGGGTGATCGGTTTATATGGGGGCTATATATAATTTTGGACCGATGTGGACCAATTTTTGCATGGTTGTTAGAGATCATATGCTAACACCATGTACCAAATTTCAGCCGGATAAGATGAAACTTGCTTCTCTTAGAGGGTCTGCAAGCCAAATTTGGGGGTCCGTTTATATGGGGGCTATACATAAAAGTGGACCGATATGGCCCATTTGCAATACCATCCGACCTACATCAATAACAACTACTTGTGCCAAGTTTCAAGTCGATAGCTTGTTTCGTTCGGAAGTTAGCGTGATTTCGACAGACGGACGGACGGACATGCTTAAATCGACTCAGAATTTCACCACGACCCAGAATATATATACTTTATGGGGTCTTAGAGCAATATTTCGATGTGTTACAAACGGAATGATAAAATTAGTATACCCACATCCCATGGTGGAGAGTTTAAAAAAAATTGCTAATTGCCATCCAAATTAGCTATGTTTTATTTAACTTGAAGAAAACACTTGTAGCTTTCGATACCGTTACAGTTTTATGAACAAAAACAACGCTGACAGTGTTGTTGCCCACAGGCAACTTTAGGGTCAAAAGGGTTAATGGGTATAATTTCGAAAAGTCTAACAGCCCTTTGACAAATCTCAATTTGAAGCCAACTAAATTTGATATATATGGAACATTAACGGCAGCGACAACAATTTATTCTGACACATTCATTGTAATCGTAGATTAAATATTAAACAGTAAAAAAAAACAAATATTTTTTAATGGCATTGTTCACTAAAAAATGCTACTGCTTTACATGTTTGCGTGTTTTACTGCTAATGAAGATAAAACAATAAAGTGGCGTGGATGATATGTCTAAGTAGGAATATTGCAAAAGGGTGGTTCGCACCCAAGTAATAACTCAGCACAAAATTGTGGAAGTTATTTTAAAAGTTTAAAAATGTTCTCCCAAAATTGTTGCTGTTTTTTTTTTTTTTAAGTACATGAATTTCTTTTAATTATTTTCTAGAACTCGCTTTTTCATATATTTAATGGGTAATGCTAACTTTTTTTCAAATAAATTAAAAACAGAGTAGGAATTAAAAAATTTTAAAATTGTTCGAAATAAACGTAAATCCATTCCAAAAAAATTGCGCAAATTTTTTAAAATATTTGAGGTCAAACGTTTCAGACAAGCGTTAGAATGCATTAAAAATCTAAAAATTATTTATTTAGCAAAATATTTTAAATCCAAAACAGTGAATTCGGATCACACCTTACACTGAAAAAAATATTGTCGTGAGGTGAAAGATTTCATGTCCTTAAAATACGAATGCAAAATATAGTGCTTAAAATAAAAGTCGATAAACATTTCAATGAAGTCGATCAGTCCTTATCGTTAAATGATCCAACTTAAAAATAGACTTCTTAACATGAAAGAAAACTTTGCTTCACTAAGGTCAACATTCTGAAAAATTATTCGAAATTAATGAAATCGTCTTTAAAATTTTAATTTTTTCTATCTTTACTACAAATCAAAAAAACGTCCAAAAATAGGATATGTTTTTCAAAGACTTTTTTTACTTGAAACGTAGCATGATTTCTACGTGAAGTCGAATATGAATGTGGAAATTAAGTCGTCGTTAATACGTTTTTAAAGGACTTTAAGAAAAAAACTGAAAAAAACGATGATATTTCAATACTTCGAATTTTATTTTAAAACAAGTAAGGAAAGACTAAAGACGGGCGGGGCCGCCTTTATTATACACTGCACCACTTTGTAGATCCACATTTTCGATACCATATCAAATCCATCAATATTTATAGACTTTAAATTTAAGTCGGCTAATGCCCTGGGGTGGAATACAATGTTAAAGGGTGATACGGTCAAAATTTGGTCAATAAAAACTTGACGTATTTCTTTCAATTTTGCATTTAAAAAACCTGAACACCCCTCATTTTGAAGGTGTGTGTGTAGAATGTTGCTCCTATTTTGATTTTGGAATTCACTCTTCAGTTGTCAAAATGCCGCCAAAGCAAGAAGAGCAGCGTATCAAAATTTGGCTCGCGCATCGCGAAAATCCGAGCTACTCGCACGCAAAGCTGGCAAAATCGCTAAAAGTTGCCAAATCAACTGTTACAAATGTAATCAAAGTGTTTGCGGAACGTTTGTCGACAGCCAGGAAGTCTGGATCGGGGGGAAATCGAAAACCGGAATCCGCTGAGACGACAAAGAGAGTTGCCGGTAGTTTCAAGCGAAACCCTAACCTCTCTCTCCGAGATGCCGCAAATAAGCTGGGTGTATCGTCTACAACCGTGCAGCGAGCCAAAAAACGATCCGGACTATCGACTTACAAGAAGGTAGTGACTCCAAATCGCGATGATAAACAAAATACGACGGCCAAAGCGCGATCCCGGAGGCTGTACACGACGATGCTGACGAAGTTTGACTGCATGGTAATGGACGGCGAAACCTACGTCAAAGCCGACTACAAGCAGCTTCCGGGACAGGAGTTTTATACGGCAAAAGGAAGGGGAAAGGTAGCAGATATTTTCAAGCACATAAAACTGTCAAAGTTCGCAAAGAAATATCTGGTTTGGCAAGCCATCTGTACCAGTGGCTTGAAAAGCAGCATTTTCATAGCTTCCGGGACTGTCAACCAAGAAATTTACGTGAAAGAGTGTTTGAATAAACGTCTGCTGCCTTTCCTGAAGAAACACGGTTGTTCCGTACTGTTTTGGCCGGATTTGGCATCTTGCCATTACGGTAAAAAGGCCATGGAGTGGTACGCCGCCAACAACGTGCAGGTGGTTCCCAAGGACAAGAACCCTTTCAACACGCCAGAGCTCCGCCCAATTGAGAAATACTGGGCTATTGTCAAGCGGAACCTAAAGAAGACCAAAAAACTGCTAAGGACGAGCAGCAGTTCAAGGCAAACAGGCTTTCTGCGGCGAAGAAGGTGGACAAGGTGGCTGTACAAAATCTGATGGCAGGTGTCAAGCGTGAGGCCCGGCAATTCGGATTTGGAAAAGCGAAAGCTTAACTGAATATTTTTCCTGAATTTTATACTAATTGAACTTGAAAAAGAAATTTAATTTGATTTTTTAAATAAACGATTTCACCGATTTACACGCGTTTTCCCTTTACCAAATTTTGACCGTATCATCCTTCAGGAAGAAAATATGGGAAACATTTAAATCTGAACCAATTTTGGGGCAACTTCGCAAAAGCGTATTTCTGATTTATCGGTCGATAGATATATATTAAAAATAAAGGAAGATTTGAGTCACTTTTACAAGTTTTCGACTTGGCAGTGGCGATTTTATAAGGAAAATGTGGGTATTCTGGCCATTTTTGCTCAAATCGGAAAAACATATATATGGAAGCTATATCGAAATCTGAACCGATTTGAACCAAATACTGACATGCATACTAAGTATTTTAATTCTACTCCCCGTGCAAAATTTCACGTAAATCAGACTGCAACTTTGACCTCTGTGGTCATATGACGGAAAATCGGGCGAAAGATATATATGGGAGCTATATCTAAATCTGAACCGATTTCAATAAAATTTAGCACACATGACTATAGTACTGATTGTTCTCCTTGTGTAAAATTTCAATCAAATTGAGTCAAAACTCTGGCTTCTGGGACCATATAAGTCCATATCGGGCGAAAGATATATGTGGGAGCTATATCTAAATCTGAACCGATTTCAATCAAATTTTGCACACTTAACTATACGACCAAGTGTTATGTTTGTGCAAAATTTCAAGAAAATTAGGGTAAAACTTTGGCCTCTGGGTCCATATAAGTGCATATGGGACTAAAGATATATATATGGGAGCTATATCTAAATCTGAACCGATTTCTTAATAGGGTTCTATTCTGACCCAAAACAGAAACTTGTGCCAAATTTGAAGTCGATTGGATTAAAACTGCGACCTAGACTTTGATCACAAAAATGTGTTCACAGACAGACGGACGGATAGACATGGCTTGATCGATTCAGGGACCCACCCTGAGCATTATTGCCAAAGACACCATGTGTCTATCTAGTCTCCTTCTGGGTGTTGCAAACATATGCACTAACTTATAATACTCTGTTCCACAGTGTGGCGCAGGGTATAAAAATTAGGAAATTTTTATAAAAAAATTTATATACATTTAACTATTTTGACGGAGACTTCTAATATATTTCTTAGCCTATATTCGGAGCGTTTTAATCTGAGGTCTAAAGATAGTTAATTAATTTAAAGAGGATTTCTTTAAATTAATTTTTTTCTTTACTTTAAGGAAAATTTGCCTTACTACCAAGATCTACGACTTTTACGGAGTGATGCAATTTTCTAAAATTTTTTGTCCTAAATTTTATGTTTTTTGTTTTAAAGATTTATGTAAAATGTGTGCCAATATTTTTTCAGTGTATTTAGAGAACCCTACTATTTGCCAAAGAATTTACGAATTGTATTTCATCAATTCATTATGATCATCCCCCCTAATGTATAATGCAGAACTCCGATGCAATAAAAGTAGACCAATCTAAAGGCTACCTTTCCTCGGAGTTTAACATAAAGTTCAACAAACCTAATGGCATGAACGGCATAAGTTGTCAGGTGCATGCAACAGTGATGAATGCATTACACTTTAGATTCAATTACAAAGATACTCTAGACTAATACACTTAAATATTAATTTCAGAAACAACAAAACCAACAAAGGGCTGTGAAGGGACAAAGTGACGTTTCGTTATCGAAACAATTTATCTAAGTGCGAGTAAGCGAGGTTATTGTGAACAATGTCCTAGTTTCGAAAAGCGAACACAAAAAAAAAAAGAAACAACAAGTTCAATTACCAGATAATGGTGACATTATTAAGATATTAATTTATGAAATGTTTATGGGATTTTATGTTGAAAGGAAAACATTAAATGTCCATGGTGAATTGCAATTTCAATTCATATCTCAATGAAATATATATGAACATAAAAAAAAATTCCAGTAGAAATTATGTTTCAAGTAAAAATCGTCTACACTTTATTTTAGTGTTGAAAAACATGTCATATTTTTTTAACGATTTTTGCTTTGTAGTCAAGATGAAACAAGTATAAACGGCCGTAAGGTCGGCCAGGCCGAAGCTTATGTACCCTCCACCATGGATTGCGTAGAAACTTCTACTGAAGCCGATGGCAAGGTATCTTAAAACTTCCCAACAACGTCATATATACCACATAGTCCATACGTGGTATATATTAAACTACAAATAAATAAAATTTGGAAACAATTTTCTATAGAAATTAAATTTTGACAAAATTTTCCTTGCGAAATAAAATTTTGTCAAAATTATCTATAGAAATAAAATTTTGACAAAATTTTCTATAGAAATAAAATTTTGAAATTTTCTATAGAAATAACATTTTTACAATGTTTTCTATACAAATAAAATTTTGGTAGATTATTTTTGGCTAGAGTGGCAACCAGATTATGAACCGATATGGACCAATTTTTGTGTGATTGGGTATCGGCTATATATAACTATAGACCGATATGGACCAATTTTGGCATGGTTATTAGCGGCCTTATACTAACACCACGTTGTAAATTTCAACCGGATCGGATGAATTTTGCTCCTTCAAGAGGCTCCGGAGATCAAATCTGGGGAACGGTTTATATGGGGGCTATATATAATTATGGACCGATATGGACCAATTCTTGCGTGTTTGTTAGAGACCACATTCTAACACCATGTTCCAAATTTCAACCGGATCGGATGAATTTTGCTCCTTCAAGAGGCTCCGGAGGACAAATCTGGGGTCGATTTATATGGGGGCTATATATAATTATAGACCGATATGGACCAATTCTTGCATGGTTGTTAGAGACCATATACTAACAATACGTACAAAATTTCAACCGGATCGGATGAATTTTGCTCCTCTAAGAGACTCCGCAAGACAAATCGGGGGATCGGTTTATATGGGGGCTATATATAATTATGGACCGATGTGTAACAATTTTTGCATGGTTATTAGAGACCATATAGCAACACCATGTACCAAATTTCAGCCGGATCGGATGAAATATGCTTCTCTTAGAGGCTCCACAAGCCAAATCTGGGGATCGGTTTATATGGGGGCTATATATAATTATGGACCGATGTGGACCAATTTTTGCATGGTTGTTCGAGACCATATACTAACACCATGTACCAAATATAAGCCGGATCGGATGAAATTTGCTTCTCTTAGAGCAATCGCAAGCCAAATTTGGGGTCCGTTTATATGGGGGCTATATGGACCAATTTTTGCATGGTTGTTATAGACCATATACTAACACCATGTACCAAATTTCAGCCTGACCGGATGAAATTTGCTTCTTTTAGAGCAATCTCAAGCCAAATTTGGGGGTCCGTTTATATGGGGGCTATACGTAAAAGTGGACCGATATGGACCCATTTTTGCATGGTTGTTAGAGACCATATACTAACACCATGTACCAAAATTCTGCCTGATCGGATGAAATTTGCTTCTTTTAGAGCAATCGCAAGCCAAATTTGGGGGTCCGTTTATATGGGGGCTATACGTAAAAGTGGACCGATATGGCCCATTTGCAATACTATCCGACCTACATCAATAACAACTACTTGTGCCAAGTTTCAAGTCGATAGCTTGTTTCGTTCGGAAGTTAGCGTGATTTCAACAGACGGACGGACGGACGGAAGGACATGCTCAGATCGACTTAGAATTTCACCACGACCCAGAATATATATACGTTATGGGGTCTTCGAGCAATATTTCGATGTGTTACAAACGGAATAACAAATTTAATATACCCCCATCCTATGGTGGGGGGTATAAAATTCTATCCTTCGTAATGAAATTTTAGACCTATCCTTTATATAATGTATTTTTTACTAAACATTTGTTATTAAATTATGAATTTTTATACCTCTAGAATTCCAATTTCAAACAAATTTGGTAAAAACTACGAATTCTAGAAGCCCAAGAAGTAAAATCGGGAGATCGGTCTATATGGGGGCTATACCAAAACATGGACCGATAGGCACCATTTTCGGCACACCTTTTTATGGTCCTGGAATAGCTTTAGATTTCAAATTTCAGGAACATAGGACAGTAAATACAGTTTCTAGAAACCCAAGAAATAAAATCGGGAGGTCGGTCTATATGGGTACTATATCAAAACATGAACCGATAGGCAAAATTTTCGACAAACCTTTTTATAGTCCTAAAATACCCCTAGATTTTCAATTTCAGGCAAATTGGATAAATACTACGGTTTCTATAAGCCCAAGACCCCAAATCGGGAGGTCGGTTTATATGGGGACAATATGAAAACTTGGAGCGATATAGCCCATCTTCGAACTTGACCTGCCTGCAAACAAAAAACGAATCTGTGCCAAATTGCTGGACTATAGCCCCATTATTGAAGGCTGTAACGTGATTACAACAGACAGACAGACGGTCATGCTTATATCGTCTTAGAATTTCTCCCCGATCAAGAACCTATAGATTTCAAATTTCAGCAAATTGGATAAAAACTACAGTCAAGAAGGCCAAGAAGTAAAATCGGGAGATCGTTCTATATTGAGGCTACCCCAAAACATGAACCGATAGGGACAATTTGCGCCACACCAATTTGTGGTCCTAAAATACCTCTAGATTTCAAATTTCAGGCAAATCGGATTGAAAATACGGTTTCTAGAAACCCAAGAAGTAAAATGGGGAGATCCGCCTATAGGGGGGTTATACGAAAAACTTGGACGGATAGACACCATTTTCGACACACCTATTTATGGCCCTAAAATACTTCTAGATTTCCAATTTCAGACAAATGGGATAAAAACTACGATTTCGAGAACCCAAGAAGTAAAATCGGAGATCGGTCTATATGGGGACTATACCAAAACATGGACCAATGCACCCCTTTTTCGACACACCTATTAATGGTCCTAAAATACCACTAGATTTATAATTTCAAGCAAATCGGATTGAAAATACGGTTTCTAGAAGCCCAAGACCCCAAATCGGGGGGTGGGTTTATATGGGGGCTATATCAAAATTTGGACCAATATAGCCCATCATCGAACTTGACCTGCCTGCAAACAAAAAACGGATCTGTGCAGAACAATGCGCCATTATTGAAAGCTGTAGCGTGATTACAACAGACAGTCGGGCAGACAGACAGCCATGGTATATCGTCTTAGAACTTCTCCCTGATCAAGAATATATATACTTTATATAGTCGGAAATCGATATTTCGATGTGTTACAAACGGAATGACAAACTTATTATACTATATTATCCTCGTCATCATTCTATGGTGGTGGGTATAAAAATTAATGCTTTCCGCAAATCATCACTTTCTTGTACAAAATTTAAAATTTTTAACACGATGAAATAATAAGATGTTGTCTGCTCAATGACTTGATATATAACATACTAAATATTTTTCACAGCTGTCATAGCAAATAAACAAGTATATACAGCACTAAGTTCGGCGGGCCGAATCTTAAATACCCACCACCATGAACCAAATATTAGGATTTTCTTTGAAATTTCAGGAGGGCTTGAGGACTTGAGGACACTTCCCGAATATAAATTTAAAGATTTCACCTATGAGGACTATATCAGATTCTGGATTTATAAGAACCATTTTTTGTTTGATTTTTAGAGGAATCATTAACCTCTCGTGTAAGTGTGCAAGAAAATTATAAAATAACGTCTTAATTTGAAATCTTAAATCTGTAGAAGTAAAATCTGGAAACTTTACATTGAGTTTCAATCAATTTTCATGATCAGTGCGCCTTCTACACCCTCAAGAAGTGAAGTAGGTCTATATGGAGGCATTACTAAATGGACCGATAAAAACTTAATCCGATACACGTTTTTGTGAGCCTAAAATACCACAATATTTACAATTTCAGGCAAATCAGATAAAAACTTCGGATTCTAGAAGCCCAAGAAGTAAAATCGGGAAATCGGTCTATATGGGGGCTATACCAAAATATGGACCGATACTCACCATTTTCGGCACACCTCTTTATGGTCCTAAAATACCTCTAGATTTCCAATTTCAGACAAATTGGATAAAAACTACGGTTTCTATAAGCACAAGACCCCAAATCGGGAGGTCATTTTATGTGGGGACCATACCAAAACATGGACCGATACTCACAATTTTTGACACACGTATTTGTGGCCCTACAATACCTCTAGATTTCCAATTTTAGGTAAATTGAATAAAAACTGCGGTTTCTATAAGCCAAAGAAGTAAAATCGGGAGATCGGTCTATATGGGGGCTGTTCACGCACGAATAAGTGTGAACGCCTTTTCGTTATGCGACACCAAATATTGCCTTTAGTTGGCATCCCTAATTGCGTGAACGTTTCGTCCTCCACACCATTGTTTGCCGCCGTTGGGTGATCCGAAGGGATCACTGTAGTCTAAAGAGAAGAGGAGATGAGATGAGAGAAAGAATAATAGAAGGAGTAGTTAAGAACAAATTATCATAGAGCGCGAAGCTCAACCATCGTCGGTGTACGAAAAGTAAAAAACGATCAGTGAAAGTTTGTAAATAATTAGACAGAATAATTCTAATAAGAAATCGGCAACGACGGCAAACATTAAGTGACAGATATAGTTAGTGTTGGATAAATCATAAATATAAGTGTGAAAGTGTCACAAATAAACCAATTGAATTGCTACAATTGAAACATCAAAGATTCTTTTTCTTGTAAGCTTGGCAAGGCAATCGATATTATCTGCCCCGGGGGGCATTTGTGGCTCCAAAAGACTATCACACCAGTAGTGATCTGCCCCTTCGAGAGTGAATTAATCTTTTGCCCATTACAAATAGTGTTACAACAGAGGAAAGTAAAATCCATTCGGGTATCTCCAAGTGTTGTTTGACTAAGGCCGGAGAGTTGGGATTAGGCCCCAACAGGGGCTATACCAAAATATGGACCGATACTCACAATTTTTGGCACACGTATTTGTGGTCCTACAATACCTCTAGATTTCCAATTTCAGGTAAATTGAATAAAAACTGCGGTTTCTATAATCCCAAGAAATAAAATCTGGAGATCGGTCTATATGGGGGCTATACCAAAACATGGACCGATACTCACCATTTTTGGCACACCTCTTTATGGTCATAAAATACCTCTAGATTACAAATTTCAGGCAAATTGGATAAGCCAAAGACCCCAAATCGGGAGGTCGGTTTATATGGGAAGTATATCAAAACCTGGACCGATATAGCCCATCTTCGAACTTGACCTGCCTGCAGACAAAACACGAGTTTGTGCAAAATTTCAGCACGATTGTTCTTTATTGAAGACGGTAGCGTGATTACAACAGACAGACATATAGACGGACATCGTTATATCGTCTTAGAATTTCTCCCTAATCAAGAATATATATACTTTATATGGTCGGAAATCGATATTTCGATGTGTTACAAACGGAATGACAAACTTATTATACCCACGTCACCATTCTATGGTGGTGGGTATAAAAATAATAAGGGCTCGTTCACAACAAATGTTCCCTATCGTGACATTTATATCTTTACGCTTCATACTGGTAGCTTTGTGGGCAAGATGTAAAAAGTCGAAAAATTTAAAGACGATTTCGTTAATTTTGAATAATTGACCTTAGCAAAAAAAAATTTGCTTTCACGTAAAGATACCCAGTTTTAAGTCGAATCACTTCAATATAAAGACAAAACGACTTCATTGAAAAGTTTATCGACTTCTGGTCAAGGGAAACAACACAGAAAAATTAGTCTTCTATGCTAAACAACATTCGCATTCGTACTTTAGGACAGGAAATCGTTGGTCTTATGACATTTTTTTTTTGCTTTGATCTATCTTCAATGTTTACTGTGAAGATATGCCATGCATAAAGTCATTCATTCTTCGGAAATGAACAGTGCTTGGTATAAACTCGGCAGGCTAGCAGGCTATTATAAGTTAATGTATATGTTTGCAACACCCAGAAGGAGATCACATAGGCACATATTGTCTTTGGCAATAATGCTCAGAGACGGCCCTTGAGTCGATGTAGTCATGTCCGTCCGTCTGTCTATGAACACATATTTGTAATCAAAATCTAAGTCGCAATTTAATTCCAATCGACTTCAAATTTGACATAAGAATGTGATATGGGTTAGAAAAGAACGCGATTGATTTTGGAAGAAATCTGTTTCGATTTAGATATAGCTCCCATATATATCTTTCACCCGATATGCACTTATATGCCCCAGAAGCCAGACCTTTACCTTAATATATATATATTTCGGTCGATTTACACTCATTTAGCCACAGAGGCCAAAAGTTTACTCCGTATTACTTGAAACTCTCCACAGGGAGTAGAATTGAGGTTCTGGATATACATGGCAATTTTGGTTGGGATCGGAATTAGATTTAGCTCCCATATATATTTCTTTCGATTTTCCCTCATATGACCACAGAGGTCAAAGTTGTAATCCGACTTACGTAAAATATTCGATGGTGCAAATTGAATTAAATATGTTATAACCACCCTTTAATGGAATAATTTTTGTTCAAATGGACGAAACATAAAGAAAATGCGCCAATCAATTAATTACAAGTTGTTCTCTTCTCCCATTTTCCCATCCATACTTGTCGTTTAATAATAAAAAATATTTTAAAAATGCATTAAGCCTGTATACTGCATATGGATTTCATTCATTTTCAATTTGCTTGAAAATGAGCCTTTCCTTCCTTTTCACAGTTCTCCATATACGTTTGGACCATTTTGTAGAATTTTTTCTTTTCAATTACATGTCCTTAATTCTTATAAAGCTCACAATGTGCAAATATTTCCTTACAATTTAAGGTTGTCGTGCATTATTATTATTGTGATTACGGATATTATTCTTATGTAGTCTTATGGTTGTATACGGCGATGTCAGCCCAATGCCATGTTGTTAATGGAGTCAATATTTGTCTGGAATGTTTACCCGAGTATTTTCGTCCTCGCGTAAAATACCTACAAAAAATTAACAACACCGGGGATGTATGAATGTGCTCTTCTTTAGTTTTATGCCGTTTTTCACAGCACCGTACAATTTTTTAAATACGTGTTCGGATCATTGATGTCCTTGTATCTGGATTCAACATTAAGATTGTAAGGCATTGCCCAGAACAACTGTGACAAACCTGAATATATTGAGGATGTAGGCAGTGAACGACTGTTGCAGACATAATTTAAAATGCTATGGAATATATTTTTTTTCATTTTACACCACTATAGGGCCAAAGTATACAGAATAATATTGATATCTTAACTTTGTCATTCCGTTTGTAACACATCGAAATATTGCTCTAAGACCCCATAAAGTATATATATTCTGGGTCATGGTGAAATTCTGAGTCGATCTAAGCATGTCCGTCCGTCCGCCTGTTGAAATCACGCTAACTTCCGAACGAAACAAGCTGTCGACTTGAAACTTGGCACAAGTAGCTGTTATTGATGTAGGTCAGATGGCATTGAAAATGGGCCATATCGGACCACTTTTACGTATAGCCCCCATATAAACCGACGCTCAGATTTGGCTTGCGGAGCCATGCAGAAACTGGTCCAAATCGGCCCATAATTATATATGTTATAGCCCCCATATAAACCGATCCCCTGATTTGCCTCGCGGAGCCTATTGGATGAGCAAAATTTATCCGATCCGGTTGAAATTTGGTACATAATGTTGGTATATGGTCTCTAACAACCATGCAAAAATTGGTCCATATCGGTCCTTAATTATATATAGCCCCCATATAAGCCGATTCCCAGATTTGGCTTGTGGAACCTCTAAGAGAAGCATATTTCATCCGATCCGGCTGAAATTTGGTACATGGTGTTGGTATATGGTCTCTAACAATCGTGCATAAATTGTTCCACATCGGTCCATAATTATATATAGCCCTCATATAAACCGATCCCCAGATTTGGCTTGCGGAGCCTTAAAGAGAAGCAAATTTCATCCGATCCGGCTGAAATTTGGTACATGATGTTGGTATATGGTCTCTAACAACCATGCAAAAATTGGTCCACATCGGTCCATAATTATATATAGACCCCATATAAACCGATCCCCAGATTTGGCTTGCGGAGCCTTAAAGAGAAGCAAATTTCATCCGATCCGGCTGAAATTTGGTACATGATGTTGGTATATGGTCTCTAACAACCATGCAAAAATTGGTCCACATCGGTCCATAATTATATATAGACCCCATATAAACCGATCTACAGATTTGGCTTGCGAAGCCTCAAAGAGAAGCAAATTTCATCCAATCCGGTTGTAATTTTGAACATGGTGTTAGTATATGATCTTTAACAACCGTGCCAGAATTGGTCCATATCGGTCCATAATTATATATAGCCCCCATATAAAACGTTCTCCAGATTTGGCTTACGAAGCCTCAAAGAGAAGCAAATTTCATCCGATCCGGCTGAAATTTGGTACATGATGTTGGTATATGGTCTCTAACAACCATGCAAAAATTGGTACACATCGGTTCATAATTATATATAGCCCCCATATAAGCCGATCCCCAGATTTGGCTTGCGAAGTCTCCAAGAGAAGCAAATTTCATCCAATCCGGTTGTAATTTTGAACATGGTGTTAGTATATGATCTTTAACAACCGTGCCAGAATTGGTCCATATCGGTCCATAAATATATATAGCCCCCATATAAAACATTCTCCAAAATTCATCCGATCCGGTTCAAATTAGGAACGTGGTGTTAGTATATGGTCGCTAACAACCATACCAAAATTGGTCCAATCACACAAAAATTCGTCCATATCGGTTCATAATCATGGTTGCTACTAGAGCCAAAAATAATCTACCAAATTTTTATTTCTGGAGAAAATTTTGTTAAAATTTTATTCGGTTCATAATAAAATGTTCATCATTGTCAAAATTGTATTTCTATAGAAAATTTTGTTCAAATTTTATTCAGTTCATAATCATGGTTGCCACTCGAGCCAAAAATAATCTACCAAGAATTTATTTCTATAGAATATTTTGTCAAATGTTTATTTCTATAGAAAATTTTTTTTAAATTTTATTTCTGTAGAAATTTTTGTCAACATTTTCTTTCTATAGAAAATTTTGTCAAAATTTTTATTTCTATAGAAAATTTTGTGAAAATTTTATTTCTGTAGAAAATTTTGTCAAAATTTTATGTCTACTTTGTCAAACTGAATTATATACGTATTGGATCGATCTTTTTTGATTTAATATAAAGGGTGATTCTTTTGAGGTTAGGATTTTCATGCATTAGTATTTGACAGATCACGTGGGATTTCAGACATGCTGTCAAAGAGAAAGATGCTCAGTATGCTTTGACATTTCATCATGAATAGACTTACTAACGAGCAACGCTTGCAATTTCAGTGAATGGGCCCTAGAAAAGTTGGCAGAAAATCCGCTTTTTTATCGACAAATTTTGTTCAGCGATGAGGCTCATTTCTGGTTGAATGGCTACGTAAATAAGCAAAATTGCCGCATTTGGAGTGAAGAGCAACCAGAAGCCGTTCAAGAACTGCCCATGCATCCCGAAAAATGCACTGTTTGGTGTGGTTTGTACGCTGGTGGAATCATTGGACCGTATTTTTTCAAAGATGCTGTTGGACGCAACGTTACGGTGAATGGCGATCGCTATCGTTCGATGCTAACAAACTTTTTGTTGCCAAAAATGGAAGAACTGAACTTGGTTGACATGTGGTTTCAACAAGATGGCGCTACATGCCACACAGCTCGCGATTCTATGGCCATTTTGAGGGAAAACTTCGGAGAACAATTCATCTCAAGAAATGGACCGGTAAGTTGGCCACCAAGATCATGCGATTTGACGCCTTTAGACTATTTTTTGTGGGGCTACGTCAAGTCTAAAGTCTACAGAAATAAGCCAGCAACTATTCCAGCTTTGGAAGACAACATTTCCGAAGAAATTCGGGCTATTCCGGCCGAAATGCTCAAAAAAGTTGCCCAAAATTGGACTTTCCGAATGGAAGAGCTTGATAACTTTTTAAAAAAAAAAAAACGCATAAAATTTGCAAAATCTCATCGGTTCTTTATTTGAAACGTTAGATTGGTCCATGACATTTACTTTTTGAAGATAATTTCATTTAAATGTTGACCGCGGCTGCGTCTTAGGTGGTCCATTCGGAAAGTCCAATTTTGGGCAACTTTTTCGAGCATTTCGGCCGGAATAGCCCGAATTTCTTCGGAAATGTTGTCTTCCAAAGCTGGAATAGTTGCTGGCTTATTTCTGTAGACTTTAGACTTGACGTAGCCCCACAAAAAATAGTCTAAAGGCGTCAAATCGCATGATCTTGGTGGCCAACTTACCGGTCCATTTCTTGAGATGAATTGTTCTCCGAAGTTTTCCCTCAAAATGGCCATAGAATCGCGAGCTGTGTGGCATGTAGCGCCATCTTGTTGAAACCACATGTCAACCAAGTTCAGTTCTTCCATTTTTGGCAACAAAAAGTTTGTTAGCATCGAACGATAGCGATCGCCATTCACCGTAACGTTGCGTCCAACAGCATCTTTGAAAAAATACGGTCCAATGATTCCACCAGCGTACAAACCACACCAAACAGTGCATTTTTCGGGATGCATGGGCAGTTCTTGAACGGCTTCTGGTTGCTCTTCACTCCAAATGCGGCAATTTTGCTTATTTACGTAGCCATTCAACCAGAAATGAGCCTCATCGCTGAACAAAATTTGTCGATAAAAAAGCGGATTTTCTGCCAACTTTTCTAGGGCCCATTCACTGAAAATTCGACATTGTGGCTCGTTAGTAAGTCTACTCATGATGAAATGTCAAAGCATACTGAGCATCTTTCTCTTTGACACCATGTCTGAAATCCCACGTGATCTGTCAAATACTAATGCATGAAAATCCTAACCTCAAAAGAATCACCCTTTACCACGTATGGACTTACATACAATTTAGAAGATGGTGTTAGGAGGTTTTAAGATGCCTTGCCATCGGCAAGCGTTACCGCAACTTAAGTAATTCGATTGTGGATGGCAGTGTTTAGAAGAAGTTTCTACGCAATCCATGATGGAGGGTACATAAACTTCGGCCTGGCCGAACTTACGGCCTTATATACTTGTTTTGTTTAATATATACCCCGTATTGACTAACTTACAATTTAGAAAACGATGTTAAGAAGTTTTAAGATACCTTGCCATCGACAAGTGTTACCGCAACCCAAGTAATTCGATTGTGGATGGCAGTCTTTAGTTGAAGTTTCTATGCAATCCATGGTGGAGGGTACATAAGATTCGGCTTGGCCGAACTTACGGCCGTGTATATACTTGTTCAGCTTGTATTTTCATCATATGCTATCAAAGTCCTTTAAAACGAGTTAACGACAACTTTATTTTCCAAATTAAAACTCGACTTCCAGTAGAAATTATGCTATGTATCAAGTAAAAACGTCTGTAAAATAAAGTGTTAAAAAACATGTCCTATATTTGAACGATTTGTTGTTTTGTAGTCAAGATGCAAAACAAACTACAAATTTTAAGACAATTTCATTAAAATTAAAAAAAATTTTATGAATTATTAAAGTCAAGTTAACCTGGGCTATATTTTTATACCCTGCGCCACACTGTGGAAAAGGCTATTATAAGTAAGTGCATATGTTTGCAATACCCGGAAGCAGACGAGATAGACATATGGTGTCTTTGACAATATTGTTCAGGGTCGGTCCATGAGTCGATCTAGCCATGTCCATCTGTCTGTGAACATATTTTTGTTATCAAAGTCTAGGTCGCAATTTAAGTCTAATCGACTTCAAATTTGACAAAAATTTAGGTATCTTCAGTCAGAATAGAACCCTATCGATTTTGGAAGAAATTGGTTAAGTTTTAGATATAGCCCTATATAACAGGTCGGTTGATAAGTCCCCGGTGTAACAAAGAAAAACACATTTTTTTTGTCAAAATTCGTTTTTATTATTCAACATAATTCCCTTCAAGAGCGATACAATGATTATAACGACCTTCCAATTTTTTGATACCATTTTGGTAATACTCCTTCGGTTTTGCCTCAAAATAGGCCTCAGTTTCGGCGATCACCTCTTCATTGCAGCAAAATTTTTTCCCTGCGAGCATCCTTTTGAGGTCTGAGAACAAGAAAAAGTCGCTGGGGGCCAGATCTGGAGAATACCGTGGGTGGGGAAGCAATTCGAAGCCCAATTCATGAATTTTTGCCATCGTCCTCAATGACTTGTGGTACGGTGCGTTGTCTTGGTGGAACAACACTTTTTTCTTCTTCATATGGGGCCGTTTTGTCGCGATTTCGACCTTCAAACGCTCCTATAACGCCATATAATAGTCGCTGTTGATGGTTTTTCCCTTCTCAGGATAATTGATAAAAATTATTCCATGCGCATCCCCAAAAACAGAGGCCATTACTTTGCCAGCGTACTTTTGAGTCTTTCCACGCTTCGGAGACGATTCACCGGTCGCTGTCCACTCAGCCGACTGTCGATTGGACTCAGGAGTGTAGTGATGGAGCCATGTTTCATCCATTGTCACATATCGACGGGGAAACTCGGGTGTATTACGGGTTAACAGCTGCAAACACCGCTCAGAATCATCAACACGTTGTTGTTTTTGGTCAAATGTGAGCTCGCACGGCACCCATTTTGCACAGAGCTTCCGCATATCCAAATATTGATGAATGATATAACCAACACGTTCCTTTTATATCTTTAAGGCCTCTGCTATCTCGATCAACTTCATTTTACGGCCATTCAAAATCATTTTATAGATTTTTTTGATGTTTTCGTCGGTAACCACCTCTTTCGGGCGTCCACTGAGTTCACCGTCCTCCGTGGTCATTTCACCACGCTTGAATTTTGCATACCAATCAATTATTGTTTATTTCCCTGGGGCAGAGTCCGGAAACTCATTATCAATCCTAGTTTTTGCTTCCACCGTATTTTTCCCTTCAGAAAACAATATTTTATCAAAACACGAAATTCCTTTTTTTTTCTTTTTGGTCACAATAACAAAAGTTGCTTCACAAAAGACGCTCTATCTCACAAACTAATTGGCTTAAATTTGACATCTGAATTTTGACACGAATCATTTGAAGGGTGGTACTATATAAAAATAATATGCATTTAATACTAGCGACGCCATCTACGTATGTGTCAGACCGGGGACTTATCAGCCAACCTGTTATATTTCACCCGATAACTACTAATATGGTCCCAGAAGCCAGAATTTCAGGCTGATTTACTTTAAATTTTGCACAAGAAGTGCAATTGATAGTGTCGTAAAGTGTGCCGAATTTGGTTGAAATCGGTTTAGATTTAGATATAGCTCCCATATATATCTTTCGCCCGATATGCACTTATAAGGCCCCAGAAGCCAGAGTTTTGTCCTAATTTACTTAAAATTTTGCACAGGAAGTGGAATTAATATTGTAGCTATGTGTGCCAAATTTGGTTGAAATCGGTTCGGATTTAGATATAGCTCCTATATATATTTTTCGCCCGATATGCACTTATATGGCCCCAGAAGCCAGAGTTTTGCCCTAATTTGCTTTAAATTTTACACAGGAAGTAAAATTAATATTGTAGCTATGTGTGCCAAATTTGGTTGAAATCGGCTCGGATTTTGATATAGCTCCCATATATATCTTTCCCCCGGTTTTCACTCATATGACAACAGAGGTCAAAGTTGTAATCCGATTTAAGTGAAATTTTGCACCGGGAGTAGAATTAGCATTGTAGCTTTGAACGCCAAATTTGGTTGAAATCGTTTGAGATTTAGATATAACTCTCATATATATGTTTTTTTTTTGTGATTTCGGCAAAATTGGCCAAAATACCCTCTTTTTCCAGGTAAAAACGACATTGCTGTGTCGAAAACTTGTAAAAATTACTCCAATTTTCCTATACACCCATAGAAAAATTCATGAACGGCGTGGTCATTTCAAAACGATCCTTTCATGAAAGTGAATCAACACACATGTGTTGTCAAACTGAGAACATATGGGGTCAATCTGACAACGTTAGAATGGCACCATGCGTTGTCAAAACAACAACCAGCGTTCATGATCAAAAAAAAAAAAGTTTTCCGCTACCGTGACTCGAACCTGTGCCGTCTGCACCATACGCGTTAGCAGTCGCCTTAGCACCATCGGCGGAGTTGGCATAACAACGTCTAAGGATTATTTTAAGAATTTTCATGGCCAAAGAAAAACGAATGCCGTTCATGAAATCGTGAACGCCCGTGGACGAAATCGTGAACATTCCGTTTTGATTTTTTTTTCAACGTTTCCGTTTCATTTTGTCACCGTCCGTTCACGATTGCGGAACGCAATTTTTTCTATTAGTGTACGTCTAATACATATCTGTCGACCGATAAATCATAAATACACTTTTGCAAAGTTGCCTAAAATTTGCTTCAGATTTAAATGTTTCCCATATTTTTTTAGTAAGATTTTGTTCCACCCCAGGACATTAGCCGACTTAAATTTTAAGTATACATAAGTCTAACAAATTTTGTCCAGATCGAGTCAGATTTAAATATATGAATATAGAAACATAAAGTTTACATATAGCACCCAACACATTTGACGGATTCGGTATGGCATCAATATGAACGTGATAAAGCTTCGTGTGATCTAGCCTATATAAACCTCTATTTTAAATCTCAATTCATAGGTAAAGTACAACCAACAAATTGTTGAATTTTTCAAGCATTTAAAGCAATTGCAGTTTCACTTTTTCATTTTTTAAATTTGAACTTAACCATAATAACTGAGCATTGAAATACATTTTAAATTGACGTTGTAATTAGAATTCATTTTTATACAACTTTCAATTTACATTCATTTACATAATAAAAATAAGAATTTTTAGGTTGAACCAAATTTCTATATATATGCCTCAGTTTAATTAGATTTCACTGCCGAATATGTGTAAAAGCAGCTCTTGTGGAGCTATTTCCATACGATTTGACTGCTCTTGATTGTGCTACATTTCGTTTCATTTCTGCATTTAATTGCAACACAAATTGAAGATGAATTCATTAAAATATTTTTTCACTTGGCAAAATGTTGATTTTTGTGTTTCAACGATGTTGCACGCGGTAGTGCTAAACGGTTGTATTTGAATAGTAATTCGGGGGTACCTAGCAGTAAGACTAAAACGGTTACAGTGTTACTGACAATATTTTCCATTTAAAAATTGCAAACGGTATTTTATATAGGAACAGGTTATAATCTAAGAGCAAAAGTAATACATGTCCTAAACTATTTCAGTTTCATTACCAAACCACTCTTCTGACAGCTGACAGATTTATTCCAGTGACAGTTAGTTTATATATGTAACAAAATTACAAAAGCAGTTTGATCTATTGCCCAGCAAAAAAGCGTCGCCCAAAAAGTAGTGCAAATTTTGTTTTTGGATCCGGAAGTGGTACAAAATTGGCGCAGAAGCGCTGGCCATAGGACGGATGTCCACCATTTCAACAACCGTTACACTGACTTTGCATCACTTCTTAAAGTGTGATTGGAATTCATAATTTCAGGGGGTTTGATGGCAAATATTCTCCTAAATTTAAAGATTCTACTTTTAAAGACTATATCATATTCTGTATTTAAGTTTTAGAGGAATCATTAACATCTCGTGTAAGTAAAATCTAAAATTTGTAGATTTTTACTCGCATTATTCAAATGATTAAAAGAGGTGGAATCTGGAAATTTTACTTTCAGTTTCAAGCAATTTTCAGGATTAGTACGTCTTCTATACCCTCAAGAAGTAAAATCGGTATATATGGAGGTCTTACCAAATGACCGACAAAAACTAAATACGTTACAATTTCAGCCAAGTCGGATAAAAACTACTGTTTATATAAGCCCAAGAAGTTAAATCGGGAGATTAGTCTATATGGGTGCTATGCCAAAAACATGCACTGATACACACCAAATTCAGCACACCTAATTGTGGTTCTGAAAAATCTAGAGAATCTTGACCCCAAGTCGGTGGGCGGGTTTATAAGGGGGGATGTATAAAAATCTGAACCAATACAAAATATATTCGGAACACCTATTTGTGGTGTTCCGAATATATTTTGAAAATTGTGTATGCACACCATTTTCTGAAAACCTATTTAGGATCCTAAATAACCTCTAGATTTCAAATTTCAGGCAAATTGGATAAAAAATACGGTTTCTAGAAGCTCAAGAAATAAAATCGGGAGATCGGTCAATACGGGGATTATAGCAAACCATAGACAGATACACACCATATTCGCCATACCTATTTACGGTTTCAAAATACTTCTAGATTTCCAATTTCAATGAAATTGGATAGGAACTATGGTTTCTAGAAGCCCAATAAGTAAAATCGAGTTATCGTCACACCTTCGAATTTGTAGACAAAAAACAAATCTGTGCCACATTTCAGAACGATAGCGCCATTATTGAAGGCTGTAGTTGGATTACAACAGACAGACGGACTGTAGGACATGGTAATATATGTACCCAAGAATATATGTACCCAGCAAAAAAAATGGAAGTTGTTCCTGAAACATTTCTTTTAAAGCTCATCCCAGAATCTCCCATTGTGTTTTTCCAACTTCCGATTCAGTCCTTTTGGAGAAGTGCACAAACATTTCTTCTAAAGCGCATCTTGGGATCCCCCATTGATTTTTTTTCTACTTCCGATGCTGTCCTTGTGGACAAGTATTAGAAAGAACGCAATCGCAATCGAAAACTAATAAAAAAATATAAAAATAGGAAATTAATAAAAATGTAAAATAATAATAATAAAAACAAGTAAGGAAAGTCAAAGTCGGGCAGGGCTGACTATATTATACCCTGCACCACTTTGTAGATCTAAAGTTTCGATACTATATCACATCCGTCAAATGTGTGCTATATATAAAGGTTTGTCCCAAATACATACATTTAAATATCACTCGATTTGGACAGAATTTGATAGGCTTTTACAAAATCTATAGACTCAAAATTTAAGTTGGCTAAAGCACTAGGGTGGAACACAATTTTAATAAAAAAAATATGGGAAACATTTAAATCTGAAGCAATTTTAAGGAAACTTCGCAAAAGTTTATTTATGATTTATCGCTCGATATATATGCATTAGAAGTTTAGGAAAATTAGAGTCATTTTTACAACTTTTCGACTAAGCAGTGGCGTATTTTGGTATTTTGACCATTTTTGTCGAAATCAGAAAAACATATATCTAAATCTGAATAGATTTCAATCATATTTGGCACGCATAGCTACAATGCTAAATCTACTCCCTGTGCAAAATTTAAACCAAATTGGGCTAAAACTCTGACTTTTAGGACCATATTAGTCCATATCGGGCGAAAGATATATATGGGATCTGAACAGATTTCAATCAAATTTTGCACACTTGACTATACTACTAATTGTACTCCTAGTGCAAAATATTAACCAAATTCGGCCAAAAATCTGGCTTATGAGGCCATATAAGTCCATATCGGGCGAAAGATATATATGGGAGCTATATCTAAATCTGAACCGTTTTCAATCAAATTTTGCACACTTGACTATACGACTAAGTGTTATGTTTGTACAAAATTTCAAGCAAATCGGTATAAAACTCTGGCTGCTGGGTCCATATTAGTGCATATCGGGCGAAAGATATATATGGGAGCTATATCTAAATCTGAACCGATTACTTCCAAAATCAATAGGGTTCTATTTTGACCCAAATTTGGAACATGTGCCAAATTTGAAGGCGATTGGACTTAAATTGCGACCTAAACTTTGATCACAAAAATGTGTTCACAGACAGACGGACGAACGGACAGAAGGACATGGTTATATCGTCTCAGGGACCCACCCTGAGCATTATTGCCAAAGACACCATGTGCCCATCTCGTCTCCTTCTGGGTGTTGCAAACATATGCACTAACTTATAATACCCTGTTCCACAGTGTGGCGCATGGTATAAAAATAAATTTCATCCCCGTTGGGATTTGAACCTGTGCCATTGGACTCTTTCACTTCCATGGAAGTTCTTTTGAGAAGGTTTTGCAAATTACGAGAATTTTTTTGTTGACTTTTAATGGAAAAAATATATGTATACGAAAATATATGCATGCCGAAAATAAAAAAAACGATGTATACCATAAAAAAATATTTTTTTTAGAAAAATATTTGATAACAAAATTCCGCTGGTGGATTTGAACCTGCGTTTCTTATTTTTTCGTTCATACTCATATAGAACATCTCGAGAAGCAATTAAAATGTTATTCCTTGGTGTCGTATTACGGTCATATCACAAACATTTGAATTGATCTTTCGACGCTTTATGTTCAATGGCGTTTGTGGCTGAGTGTGCTAAGGCATTCTGTTATGGTGCAAACCCAGGTTCAACCCCTGATCGGAGCGAAAAAGTTTTTCAAATTGTAAAAATTAGATAATAGGAAAATATTAGTGTAATAAAACATATGGATGAAAACAAAGTGAAATTGGTTGAAAAAAAATTGTTTTCGCTTTTTAAATTTCTTCATTCAAATTAACTTCCAGGGCACAACTTCTAAAGCAATGCAAAGGGTCCAAAAAGGTAGTACTTCCGTCCTATGACAAGCCCATGTAAAATTCACTGGAGATGATCCAAGTTTGCACTACTTCCGGATCACAGATTGGGGATCCAAACTACTTTTTTGGAACCTCTTTTTTTACGTATAGTCGGAAATAGAAATTTTGGTTGTGTTCCGAACGCAATAGCCAACTTTTTATACTCCCATCAATATTTAATAGTGTTATGTATAAAAATTCTAGAACTGAAACTGTATGCTATTTTCTATTTCTTCTTCTTCAGTTTTATTACCTTTCCATATAATATGGCATGTTGCACTTTGCAATCCAATTTAAAAATGAATCTCATTCACTTTCTTTCGTTTTTAGCTAGCAATTTAAAAATACCATATACCTCTAACAAATTTATTGGATTTGAAAGAACAATTCACTTGGAAAATGGAAAACAAATTTAGTGCTCAATATGCGGGTTAGTGTCTCTTTTTTATGCTATAGCCAATCTCAATAGTAGTCCAATTCGTTGCATCGAATGTTTCATTGGTTTCCTTTTTACCACCTTTTCTGTGGTTGAAAGCGCAATTTAGTGCATCCCATCAATGTTATTTTATGTTCTTCTATTTTTCTCACATTCGTTCATTTCAGATGTAACTACAACATACTATTTTCACCATTATTGTCACAAAGAGATAAAGGTGGTTTGTAAGATGTTCGAGTAGAATATCAAATATTGCAATTAACTTTGGATGGCAATCACGGCAGTTGGTTCTTGATGATGAAATAGCAAAAACTAACTTAACCAACATGTTTTCTTAACGTTACTAATTTGAGTCTAAAGCCATATGTCGACTAAACTAGAGGAGTAGCTAAACCAAACTTATGGTGATATTTCTGAGTATTTTGAAGCTTCTTCACAGGGTAACAAAGTTAAGCGCTATATTTTTTCATTTTATTTTTGAAAAGGAAAAATACGAAAATCATCAAACTTAGGATCAGTTTAAATTTGTTCAAATGGCTGTTTTTGGCCTTTGTTGGCCGACAAAGTCATCATAAGCTCCTCGAAAGTGGCTTTCGGTTAAGCGCCGTCTTGAGATGACGGCCTGGCTGAACTTACGGCCGTATATACTTGTTTTTTATACCCTCCACTATAAGTTGGGGGTACATTAACCGTTTGTAACACATCGAAATACTGCTCTAAGACCCCATAAAGTTTATATATTCTTGGTCGTGGTGAAATTCTGAGTCGATCTGAGCATGTCCGTCCGTCTGTTGAAATCACGCTAACTTCCGAACGAAACAAGCTATCGACTTGAAACTTGGCACAAGTAGTTGTTATTGATGTAGGTCAGACGGTATTGCAAATGGGTCATATCGGTCCACTTTTACGTAGAGCCCCCATATAAACGGACCCCCAGATGTGGCTTGCGATTGCTGTAGGAGAAACAAATTTCATCCGATCCGGCTGAAATTTGGTACATGGTGTTAGTATATGGTCTCTAACAACCATGCAAAAATCCACATCGGTGCATAATTATATATAGCCCCCATATAAACCGATCCCCCGATTTGGCTTGCGGAGCCTCTTAGAGGAGCAAAAGTCATCCGATCCTATTGAAATTTGGTACGTGGTGTTCGTATATTGTCTATAACAACCATGCCAAAATTGGCCCTATCGGTCCATAATTATATATAGCCCCCATATAAGCCGATCCCCCGATTTGGCTTGCGGAGCCTCTTAGAGGAGCAAAATTCATCCGATCCGATTTAAATTTTGTACGTTGTGTTAGTATATGGTCTCTAAAAACCATGCAAGAATTGGTCCATATCGGTCCATAATTACATATAGCCCCATATAAACCGATCCCCCGATTTGGTTTGCGGAGCCTCTAAGAGAACCAAGTTTCATCCGATCCGGCTGAAATTTGGTACATGGTGTTAGTATATGGTCTCTAACAACCATGCAAAAATTGGTCCACATCAGTCCATAATGATATATATCCCCCATATAAACCGATCCCCCGATTTGACCTCCGGAGCCTCTTAGAGGAGCAAAAGTCATCCGATCCTATTGAAATTTGGTACATGGTGTTAGTATATGGTCTCTAACAACCATGTCAAAATTGGTCCATATCGGTCCATAATTATATATAGCCCCCATATAAGCCGATCCCCAGATTTGACCTCCGGAGCCACTTAGAGGAGCAAAATTCATCCGATCCGGTTGAAATTTTGTACGTGGTGTTAGTATATGGTATCTAACAACCATGCAAGAATTGGTCCATATCGGTCCAGAATTATATATAGCCCCCATAGAAGTCGATCCCCAGATTTGTCCTCCGGAGCCTCTTGGAGGAGCAAAATTCATCCGATCCGGTTGAAATTTGGGACATGGTGTTAGAATGTGGTCTCTAAGAAACACGCAAGAATTGGTCCATATCGGTCCATAATTATATATAGCCCCCATATAAACCGTTCCCCAGATTTGATCTCCGGAGCCTCTTGGAGGAGCAAAATTCATCCGATACGGTTGAAATTTGCAACGTGGTGTAAGTATAAGGCCGCATTTTTAGTTTAATATATACCACTTATGGACTATGTGGTATATATTACGGTGTTAGGAAGTTTTAAGATACCTTGCCATCGGCAAGTGTTACCGCAACCCAAGTAATTCGATTGTGGATGACAATCTTCAGTAGAAGTTTCTACGCAATCCATGGTGGAGGGTACATAAGCTTCGGCCTGGCCGAACTTACGGCCGTATATACTTGTTTATTCCTTATAACATTACGAATTTTATTAATTTTTTGTCGTAGGGTAAATTTTAGAGAAACGTATTTTGAGCCTAGGGGAAATAAGGGAATTTGTTGAAATTGCTTAAGTAATTTTCAAAAATCCTTCTGGCATCACTGAGTCCATTTTTTTGTGCACTTGGAGTGTTTGGAACTTCAATGGCTTTAGATCAAGCTCACTTTTCAATATATGTTGTACAATGTGGATTTCGATCAAATGTGGTCTTTTCAGAAAATTTTTGGCGTTGTTACACAATATACCTATAAGTTGTCCGGTATGGATCAGCATTATGCATATAAAGACCTATATCCAGATTTAACTTCCTGAGCCTTTGGGAAAAGCAAATTTCATCCGATCCAACTGTTTTACCACCAGATGAATGACTTTCTCTCAAATATTAAATTATACTATCCAATTCTAGTTTTTTTAGCTATATGTTTTTTAAAATTTGTAAGCTATAGCACTGCTACGGCATAATCTGTGAATCAATGATTTGAATGCCCTTCGATCAGTCTTTGTTATACCCACCGCCATAGAATGGTGACGGGGGTATAATAAGTTTGTCATTCCGTATGTAACACATCGAAATATCGATTTCCGACTATATAAAGTATATATATTCTTCATCAGGGAGAAATTCTAAGACGATATAAGCATGTCCGTCTGTCTGTCTGTCTGTCTGTCTGTTGTAATCACGCTACAGCCTTCAATAATGGCGTTATCGTACCGAAATTTGGCACAGATTAGTTTTTTGTTTGCAGGCAGGTCAAGTTCGAAGATGCGCTATATCGGTCCAAGTTTTGATATAGTCCCCATATAAACCGACCTCCAGATTTTGGGGTCTTGGGTCAATAAAAACTGTAGTTTTTATCAGATTTGCCTGAAATTGGAAATCTAGAGGTATTTTAGGACCATAAGGAGGTGTGTCGAAAATGGTTCGTATCGGTCAATGTTTTGATATAGCCCCCATATAGACCGATCTCCCGATTTTGCTTCTTGGGCGTCTAGAAACTATATTTACCATCCGATTTGCCTGAAATTGGAAATCTAGAGGTATTGTGGGCATATGAAGAGGTATGTCGAAAATGGTCCGTATCGATCCATGTTTTGGTATAGCCCCAATATAGACCGATCTCCCGATTTTGCTTCTTACGCGTCTAGAAAAAGTATTTTCTATCCGATTTGTATGAAATTGAAAATCTAGAGGTATTTTGGGACCATTAAGAGGTGAGTGGAAAATGGTGATTATCGGTCCATGTTTTGATGTAGCCCCCATATAAACCAACCTCCCGATTTGGACTCTTGGGCCTATAAAAACCGTAGTTTTTATCCAATTTGCCTGAAATTGGAAATATAGAGGTATTTGAGGACCATAAAAAGGTGTGCCGAAAATGGTGCCCATCGGTCCATGTTTTGGTATAGCCCCCATATAGACCGATATCCCGATTTTGCTTCTAGGGCTTCTAGGCTGATCTCTCGATAGGCTGATCTCTCGATTTTTACTTCTTGGGCGTCTAGAGACTATATTTTCTAGCCGATTTGTTTGAAATTGAAAATTTGGAGGTATTTTAAGATCACAAATATGTAAGTAGCAAATGGTGCCTATCGGTTCATGTTTTAGTATAGCCCCATATAGACCGATCTCCCGGCTTTATTTCTTGGACTTCTAGAATCCGAAGTTTTTATCCAATTTGCTGGAAATTAGAAGGCTATAATGAAATTTTACACAAACGAAATTTCCTTTTCTTATAAAGTATTTTCGTTTATTCAACGATTGTCTCTAAAATTTGTGCAGAAGAAAACTTTCCTTGTCTAAAATTTCGTTTCTCAAAAAAGAAAACACTTCTTTGCTTCAAACTGAAAGTAAAATTTCCAGATTTTACTCATCGTATTTAGTTAAATAATGAAAAAAAAAAATCTACAGATTTAAGATTTTAAATCAATCATCATATACACGATATGTTTATATTTTCTCTAAAACTCAAACAAAATCGGTTCTCATAAATCCAGAATCTTATCTGATCTTCATAGGTAGAATCTTTAAAGTTTTTCTTCGGGAGCTGACTCGCTTGGGAGAAGATTTGCCATCAAACCCCCTACAATTCTATATATTATCAAGTAACCCACTACGACGAAGAGTTTTCAAAGTAAACTATCGTATTTGATTCATGGTGGTGGGTATTTAAAATTCGGCCTGGCCGAATTTACTTCTGTATATACTTGTTTTTTTTTTTTTTATTTTTTTGGAATAATCCACTTTTTTTATATTTTCGGGTTATAACCTGGGTATATGAACCAACTACATAAAAGCAAAGCAGTATGATATTCTAAATGCCAATATAACGTTTCAAATCTTTAATTTTCGCAAAAACTCTATTCCATGTATTTTCCCATGAAAGCTGATTAAAAATCCTTAGTCTTATTATATGTCACCATATATATATTGTATTTCCCTTATCTCTTTCTCCATGTTTTATTTTGCTCTTTTTCATTCGAGTACAAAGGACTTTGCTGCAATAACATTTTCCGTGCTAAAGTCTTTTGTATGAAGTTGTGACATGCGTTTTTCATGGATCCTCTTATGTGGTAAGTTGACATTAATTGGAAGATGGTATACTGGGTACTTTAGGGATTCAACCTAATGAACAGTACTTAGTTTCAAATTAATTGTAAGTGAATTGCTTTTCAAGTTATGCGGATGGGATAAATAACACTGGGAAATAGGGTTCAGTGATAGATCGAAAATTCCAGTCGAGACCATTTGCAATATTTTTGCAATAGATTTTAAAATTCCCAATGTTATTCATCCCACACTACAAAAATAAAGCGTTTGGAAAATGGACGTGGCAAAAGTTGTGTTTTCATAAATGTTTGTCACCAAAAAAATGTCGAATATTAGTAATGACAGTAAGACGGCGCTATAAGTTGGCAATATAGTTTATTGTTAGTAAATCGTCAACAATGGGTGATAACTGCGCATACAACTGGTGTGAGCTCGTTCTGGGACGGAATACTGGGTCGACGTGATCTTGACTGGTCTGAGACGTGGATAGTGCCCTGGATGAGCCTACCGGACTAGATTGGACGAGTGTTCGGCCTGAGCTGCAAGGTGTTTGATGAGGTGATCTGGTGAAGAACCCTTGTGAATGTGGGCGAATTTAACGGGGAAATGGCTAAATACGCTTGTGAATCTGGGTGAGTTGGGCGGCGACTTAACTAGGTACGGTCTGAGAATGTGGGTAGGATCCTTGTCGGGTGCCGTTGGCTTGAACGGCGACATGGCTAAATACGCTTGTGAATCTGGGCGAGTTGAACGGCGACATGGCTAAATACGCTTGTGAATCTGGGCGAGTTGGACGGTGACCTGACTAAGTTCGCTCTGTGAATGTGCACAGAAAAAAATTTCACGAAAATTTTTCCAATTAAAATCTTAATTGAGTTTTAAAAAATATTCAATTAAAAATTTAATTGATTCAACAAATTTTTTAATTGAAATAAAAATCAATCACACAAATTAATAGTATCAATTAAATATTTAATTGGATCAATTAATTTTTTAATTGACTATCAATTAATTTTTTAATTGATACTATCAATTCTGTGATTGAAGACATTTCAATTAAAAAATTAATTGGATCAATTAATTTCGTGATTGAATCAGAAAAAAAATTTTTTGTGTGTGGGTAGTATCCTGGTCGGGCGACATTGGCTTGAACGGCGACATGGGTAAATACGCTTGTGAAACTGGGCGAGTTGGACGGCGACCTGACTAAGTACGCTCTGTGTAAAGGGTGATACGGTCAAAATTTGGTCAATATAAACTTGACGTATTTCTTTCAATTTTGCATTTAAAAAACCTGAACACCCCTCATTTTGAAGGTGTGTGTGTGTGTAGAATGTTGCTCCTATTTTGATTTTGGAATTCACTCTTCAGTTGTCAAACTGCCGTCCAAGCAAGAAGAGCAGCGTATCAAAATTGTGCTCGCGCATCGCGAAAATCCGAGCTACTCGCACGCAAAGCTGGCAAAATCGCTAAAAGTTGCCAAATCAACCATTACAAATGTAATTAAAGTGTTTGGGGAACGTTTGTCGACAGCCAGGAAGTCTGGATCGGGGGGAAATCGAAAACCGGAAGCCGCTGAGACGACAAAGAGAGTTGCCGGTAGTTTCAAGCGAAACCGTAACCTCTCTCTCAGAGATGCCGCAAATAAGCTGGGTGTATCGTCTACAACCGTCCATCGAGCCAAAAAACGAGCCGTACTATCGACTTACAAGAAGGTAGTGACTCCAAATCGAGATGATAAACAAAATACGACGGCAAAAGCGCGATCCCGGAGGCTGTACACGACGATGCTGACGAAGTTTGACTGCGTGGTAATGGACGACGAAACCTACGTCAAAGCCGACTACAAGCAGCTTCGGGGACAGGAGTTTTATACGGCAAAAGGAAGGGGAAAGGTAGCAGATATTTTCAAGCACATAAAACTGTAAAAGTTCGCAAAGAAATATCTGGTTTGGCAAGCCATCTGTACCTGTGGCTTGAAAAGCAGCATTTTCATAGCTTCCGGGACTGTCAACCAAGAAATTTACGTGAAAGAGTGTTTGAATAAACGTCTGCTGCCTTTCCTGAAGAAACACGGTTGTTCCGTACTGTTTTGGCCGGATTTGGCACCTTGCCATTACGGTAAAAAGGCCATGGAGTGGTACGCCGCCAACAACGTGCAGGTGGTTCCCAAGGACAAGAACCCTGCCAACACACCAGAGCTCCGCCCAATTGAGAAATACTGGGCTATTATCAAGCGGAACCTAAAGAAGACTAAAAAACTGCTAAGGACGAGTAGCAGTTCAAGGCAAACTGGCTTTCTGCGGCGAAGAAGGTGGACAAGGTGGCTGTACAAAATCTGATGGCAGGTGTCAAGCGTGAGGCCCGGCAATTTGGATTTGGAAAAGCGAAAGCCTAACTGAATATTTTTCCTGAATTTTATACTAATTGAACTTGAAAAAGAAATTTAATTTGATTTTTTAAATAAACGATTTCACCGATTACACGCGTTTTCCCTTGACCAAATTTTGACCGTAGCACCCATTATGTGGGTAGGGTCCTGGTCGGGCAGCGTTGGCTTAAACGACGACCTGGCTAAATTCGCTTAGAAATATGGGCGAGTAGAACGGCAACTTGGCTTAGTGCGTTGGACGGCGACCGGGCTATATATGCTTGTGAATCTGCGCGAGTTGAATGACAAGCTGGCTAAGTACGCTCTGTGTATGTGAGTTGGATCCTGGTGGGGAGGCGTTGGCTTGAACGTCGACCTGGCTAAGTGAACCGGGTGTATGGGTTGACGCAGTGTCAAGTCAAAAGCAATCCTATGATGCCTTAAGTGTGAAGGTGTGAATGCACGTGATGATAGTTGGGACAGTGACCTCTGTAAGTGCACAAGTTAAGAAGAGAACGAAGAATCGAGGCTATGACATTGGTAAGTGCACAAGCCGTAGGTATCGCGAACCGCAAGGAAAGGGGTTTAGTGCGGTTTTATGACGTCCACGGTTAAGGTGTGTGGGTGACCATGGGGGGCAATGGGATCGTGGAGATTCGAAATGACTGCGACCTGGGTAACTGCACAAACCAAACGTGGAACGTGAGTAGGGTTCGAAAAGCTCTAGAGTGACTGTAACCTTGATAAGTACACAAACCGAAAGTTTTAAAATTGTTTTAAAATGTAAACATTTTAAATTGCTCTACACAACACAAATAGCTCTCTTATGTCAAAACGTTCTCAGTACGTTTAACTTAAAAAATGTCAAGCTTTATGATAGAGTTGCCAGTTGGCAGATTGCAACCCTCGTGCTGTGTATTTGGTGGGACCAAATGAATGTGTTTACTAATAGCTGTTGCAACCGAAAAAAAAACTATTACAGGAGTTTTGTGTCGACTCGGCATTTGAGTCAAGAGATAAACATTTGAGTGAATGGCAAACGGCCACAATATTTGGAAAGACAAGACAAGATAATTTTGCAGCACATGTTGTAAAACCTCGACCACATGTCGTAAAACCCCTAAAAATATATTTGGAAACACTCAAGTGGGAAGTCTAATTTCCTCATTTTTAATGTCGTTCCCAATAAAAAATCGTTTGTTCAGAAAAACTACGTTCTCTATGTTACCCAAGAACATCTTTCGTGTTTTAACGACAGGAAATTTTTTTCCTTACGGAAATATCGTTTTTAATGTAATTTAATGTATGTATGTATATTCATATGTTTGTCTGTTTTTATTTATTTGCTCAATTTTTATTTTCTATCTAAAAACAAATATTGTTTGGATGTATATATGGAATAAACTAATTCTTTATTTATTTATGTGTAATATAAAATTAACAGCAATACATTGTTCTTCTGAAATGTGAACAATAATAAAATATTCAACTCTTTTACATATTACTCAGAAAACAGACTGGGATTACAAAAAAATATAACAAAGGAAACGTGCTGCTGAGACAAGTCGTCATGGGGCTTGTCTTTAGACATTGCATTTGAAAAAATGAGAAATATAAATATATATTTCTCATACACAATGGGAAATATAAATATATATTTCTCATACACACATATTTCCTTGGAAGTAATTTTTAGAGATTAAATATGTTTGTTTCCAATTAAATATATCTGCGTGTCATTTTTATTTTGATATATTTACAAAATTCATTGGATATTCTATTCTACACGCAGAGAAGAAACATGATTGTCACATTCATATTCGAAGAGCAAAATAATATGATAGGAGCTATTTTTGCGGCGACCATGTAACATTTTAACATGCAACCATGTTGGATCAGTGAACATGGTTCTAAGAAAAATATAATTGTCCTCATCTAAAATGTTATTATATTGATAAAAAGAATTTTGTTTGGATGAAAAGACAATGGTCACGATTTAAAATGTTATGGTATTCATTCAAAATGTTTTTCTTCTAGTTAAAAGAACATGGTCACAACCTAAAATGTTTTGATCTTTATGAAAAAAATTTTTTCATCGTCGAAAAAAGGACGCCACTTGAGTAAAGAAAACACAAAATTAACTTTATTTATTTGTTTTTATTTATTTATAAACTAATTCATTGTTTGTTTGTATTTATAATGTCAAACATCACATATTTTTACACACACTATTTTATTTCAATTTCGACAATAAGTAATCATTCCATATTTACATCGTGTGCCCATCAATGTACAAACGCAGACATCATGTAACTGCAAATAAAAATAAATGATCCATATAGCAAAATGCAGAACAAAAACAGGTACATTTTTCAATTACACTTTCCTTTTTTGTGTTCACATAAAACCACGTGCCACTTATGAATAAATAAATTAACACAAAACACAGTAAATCCGTATTCTCCGTCCATTCCAAGAAACAATCAACACACGACTGACGCGCAAAATGAAAATTGTGTACCTGCTCAATGTTTTTATAAAATTCTTTTCGCTGCAAAAAAGTTAAAAAATTAAATGGTCACGAAAAAAATGTAAATGGTCTTTATGGCCATGTGATGGTTCTAGACATATCTATACTTAACCTATAAAAATACTTTTTTTCCCTGTAAAAAAGTTAAAAAAAAATTGAATGGTCAGGTACATGATTTTCCCGACCATTTAATAGTCTTAAGTTCTATCATTTAAATGATAGAATATGTTTGCGGTATTTGATAATCATTCAAATGCTTATTGCCACCATACATTTTTCTCCGCTCGAAAACTATTTTTACAAAGACAAAATACATGGTTTTCGCGGCAATTACATGCTCTAGATAAGCATTAAATGGATGCGGCAACCATGTCCAAACATGGTTTTTCTGTGCGTGTACGTGAAGTAATCCAATGTTTCTGGTTTTACAAAAGAATTCATATAATATGTGTGATGGACGTTTGGAAACACACAAAAGTAGATATTTACTTGTACTTGTTAATATTTAAGCTACATGAATAAATATTTGAAAGAGTTGAATAAAGCATAATAAAGATGAGTATATACACATGGTCGTGGGTTTACCAACCCATCAAAAATTTGGTAAAAAGTTGAGATGAAAACCTTATTACCAAAAGCTTTTGTGCCATTACCCCATATTTGGAAGTAATGACTTACTGTTAACGAATACACTCGACTACAAAATACTATTTCATGAGTTCTAACATATAGAACTACAACCTGCGCAGAAAAAACAGGTATATACGGCCGTAAGTTCGGCCAGGCCGAATCTTATGTACCCTCCACCATGGACTATGGAAACTTGTACTAAAGACTGTCATCCACAATCGAATTACTTGGGTTGTGGTATCGTAAAACTTCTTAACATCGTTTTCTAAATTGTGAGTTAGTCCATACGTGGTAGAGAGCCAGAATTGAAATATGGAGGTCGCTTATATTTTGTGTGATTGGGGATCAATTTATCTGAGGGCTATATATAACTGTAGACCGATATGGACGTAGTTAGGTATGGTTGTTAACGGCCTCATACTATCACAATGTACCAAATTTCAACAGACACGGATGAAATTTGCTCCTCCAAGAGGCTTCAAAACCAAATCTCGGGATCGTTTTATATGGGGGCTATATATGATTATGGATTAATATGGACCACTTTTGGCATGGCTGTTAACCACGTACCAAATTTCAACCAGATCGGATGAAGTTTGCTTCTCCAAAAGGCACCGGAGGTCAAATCTGGGGATCGGTTTATATGGGAGCTATATATTATTATGGACTGATAGGAACCAATTCCTAACATCACGTACCAAATTTCAACCGAATGGGAAGAATTTTGCTCTTCCAAGGTGCTCCGGAGGTCAAATCTGGGGATCGGTTTATATGAGGCCTATATAATTATGGATATCGACCAATTTTTGCATGGGTGTTTGAGGCCATATATTAACATCACGTACCAAATTTCAACGGAATCAGATGAATTTTGGTTTCTAAGAGGCTTCAGAGGTCAAATCTGGTGATCGGTTTATATGGGGGCTATATATAATTGTGAACCGATGTGGACCAATTTTTGCATGGATGTTAGAGACCATATACTAACACCACGTTCCCCATGTGAACCGGATCGGATTAATTTTGCTCCTCCAAGTGGCTCCGGAGGTCAAATCTGGAGAACGGTTTATGTGGGGGCTATATAATTATGGACCGATATGGACCAATTCAGTCACGGTTGTTAGAGATCATATTCTAACACCATGTTCCAAATTTCAGCCGGATTGGATGAAATATGCTTCTCTTAGAGACTCCCCAAGCCAAATCTGGGGATCGGTTTATATGGGGGCTATATGTAATTAAGGACCGATGTGGACCAATTTATGCATGGATGGTAGAGACCATATACCAACATCATGTACAAAATTTCAGGCAGATCGGATGAAATTTGTTTCTCTTTGTGGCTCCGCAAGCCAAATCTGGGGATCGGTTTATATGGGGGCTATATATAATTATGGACCGATGTGGACCAATTTGAGCATGGTTTTTAGAGACCATACACCAACACCATGTACCAAATTTCAGCCGAATCGGATGAAATTTGCGGTTCTTTGAGGCTTCGCAAGCCAAATCTGGGGATCGGTTTATATGGGGGCTATATATAATTAAAGACCGATGTCAACCAATTTGTGCATGGTTGTTACAGACCATATACCAACACCATGCACCAAATGGATCGGATGAAATATGCTTCTCTTTGAGGCTCTGCAAGCCAAATCTGAGGGTCCGTTTATATGGGGGCTATACGTAAAAGTGGACCGATATGGCCCATTTGCAATACCATCCGACCTACATCAATAACAACAACTTGTGCCAAGTTTCAAGTCGATAGCTTGTTTCGTTCGGAAGTTAGCGTGATTTCAACAGACGGACGGATGGACGGACATGCTTAGATCGACTCAGAATTTCACCACGACCCAGAATATATATACTTTATGGGGTCTTAGAGCAATATTTCGATGTGTTACAAACGGAAAGAGAAAGTTAACATGCCCCCCGTATAAAAAATTACAATGATTTCAAAAAATATGTTAAAAGCTGTAATAAGCTACACTCAAAAAAAAGTGAACTCTCTATTTCACTAAAGCTTTTATTAACTTTATATTAGTTCATAGAATCATTATGTTTGGAAAAAGTTTATTTTAGTCAAATAATTTTTTGCGTATGTTAGTTAAATGAACTAAAAAACGGGAAAAAGTTATACACAAATAAAGCATAACGATTTCCTAATTTCGTATTTCTTACAAAATAGTTCATTATTTCTTGTGTCCATCATGAACTTCGTATGTCACTAAAGACATTCTTGCAATTTTGAACTCCAAGATTTCTCTTAAAACTACAAAATTTTCTTTAACTACTGAAAAAATTTAGTTATGTCTAATAAATTTTCTTGAATTTGTCGAAAAATATTTACTTATTTTTGCCATATCGGAGTGATGCCAGCGCTTGTAATACCGTTTAGTTACAATTTTCTAAAAAAGTTCCAAATTTTCTAAAATTAATCGAAAGTTATCTTTCCTGGTGGGTTCACTGTTTTTTCAGTGTAATGTAGTTGTTATTCTGTTATTTTTAGGGGGTATTTAATTTTTCTACACTCAGTCTATATAAATTCCTAATTTACAGAGTCACCTGCGCCACGTCAAGTATAAAAGATAATTCTAACAATGCTTTTGTTAACCATAAGTGTTCCACATAAAATCCTATTGGGTATAGGCCTCAGTTTCATAACAAGTATGGAAACCTGAAGACAAATGTAGCCACTTTATTTAACCACCAATTAGCAATGATGGCGCCGATGACTGCACTTTGTTGTAGAGATATTCACGTAAGTGAGTCTTCATTCCCGTCCATAATGAACAATTTTTACTTGAAATTCTGTAGTCCAATATCAAATAAAGCGAACCATAATTATACCCTAAACCACATAGTGATCAGTGTATAATAACTTTGATCTGCCAAAAAATGTGCCTACAAGAAATATTGATTTTAGACCCAATAAAATGTATACCGATCGACTCAGAATCACCTCCTGAGTCGATCTAGCGCTTGGTGTCCGTCCGTCCGACCGTCTGTCCATGTATTTGTTGTTCACAGGATTCCGGTCGCAACTATTAACCGATTTTGATGAAATTTGGTACAGGGTGTTTTTTGGTACAAGGACGAACGCTATTGAATTTGGAAAAAATCGGATCAAATTTAGATATGACTCACATATATATGTATCGGCCGATTTCGAAAAATGGGGTTACGTTGCACTTTTTTACTAACAGATTATTGTCAAATTTGGCACAAAGTAATCTTTTTTATCACACTTTAAGTGTGCAAAATTTAATCGAAATCGGTTCAGATTTAGATATAGCTCCCATATATATGCATCGGCCGATTTTCCCAGATTTGGCCACAAAACCTTTATATATTACCCGATCTTACTCAAATTTAGGAAAAAGTAACCTTCTGTGGTATCAACCAAACCAGCCAAATATCATCCAGATCGGTTCAGATTTAGATATGGCTCCCATATATGTGTATCGCCCGATTTTCAAAAATTTGCCCTAATACCCTATTTTTTTACCAAAATTGCCTTATTTATTACCCCATCTTACTAACATTTAGCACAAGATAACCTTCTATTGCATAAATCAAACCTGCCAAATATTGTCAAAATCGGTTCAGATTTATATATATAGCTCCCACATATATGTATTACACGATTTTAGAAAATTTGCCCCTAATAACCATATTCTTTACTATAGAGGCCTCATTTATTATCAGATCTTACTCAAATTTAGCACAAGGTAACCTTCTGTGGTATCACTCAAACTTGCCAAATATTATCCAAATTGGTTCAGATTTAGTTATAGCTCCCATATATATGTATCGCCCGATTTTGCCAAAGTGGAAGATGGAATCCGCTTTTCTAGAGCCACCGTAGTGCATTGGTTACCATGCCCGCGTTGCATACACAAGGTCGTGGGTTCGATTCCTGCTTCGACCGAACAACAAAAAGTTTTTCAGCGGTGGATTATTCCACCTCAGTAATGCTGGTGGCATTTGTGGGTGTTTCAAAGCTTTTCTAAGTGGTTTCACTGTAATGTGAAACGCCGTTCGGACTCGGCTATAAAAAGGAGGTCCCTTGTCATTGAGCTTAACATGGAATCGGGCAGCACTCAGTGATAAGAGATAAGTTCACCACTGTGGTATCACGATGGACTGAATAACCTAACATAACCTAACCTAGACTGTTTTTTAATACCCACTACCTTAGACTGGTGATGGGAGTATATGTTTGTATTCCGTTTGTAACACATCGAAATATCGATTTCCTACTATATAAAGTATATATAGTATATTTTTAATCAGGGAGAAATTCTAAACCGATGTAACCCTGTCCGTCTGTCTGTCTGTTGTAACGTTACAGCCTCCAATATCGGCGCTGATATTCTGAAATTTGGCACAGATTGGTTTGCCAGCAGTTCAAGTTCCAAGGTGGGCTATATCGGTCCAGGTTTTAATATAGTCCTCATATAAACCGACTTCCCCATTTGGGACCTTGGGCTTGTAGAAACCGTAGTTTTTATCCAATTTGCCTGAAATTGGAAATCAACAGGTGGAAATTTACAGAGTTGTGAAGACAATGGTACATGTTTTGGTATAGCCTCCATATTAAACGGTCTCCCGATTTTACTTCTTGGGCTTGTAGAAACCGTAGTTTATATCTAATTTGTCTGAAATTGGAAGTCTATAGATAAAATGGCGTGTATTGGTCCATGTTTTGGTACATCGCCTACCTCCCGAATTTAGTTCTTGGGCTTCTAGAATCCATAGTTTTTATTCAATTTGAAATTAGAAATCGAGAAGTATTTTAGGACCACAAATTGTAAATATGCTGGTATTTTAGACCCTCAGAAACCCATATCGGATTTAGTTTTTATCGGTCCATTTGGTAAAGCCTCCATATAGATCGACTTGACTTCTTGAAATTATAGCAGGAGCACTGATCATGAAAATTGCTTGAATCTGAAAGTAAAATTTCCAGATTTTACTTCCAACAATCATTTAAATAATGGCTGTAAAAATCCGCAGTTTTGGATTTCAAATCAAGGCGTTAATTAATCAATTACTAAGAACTTATTAGACCATCCAAAATACGAACTTCGATCTATCGTAGTCAGCTTTATTTCCCTTCCTATTTCCATCTATGGTCATCCCTGTAACATCGGTGTTACATTTAAATGTCATTACCGCAATATACATACATATGTTTATATCATAAATACCCAGCTAGCATTTGGGTGATTGTTTTGACAAAAATCATCTAAATGAGTCATATTCGAGTACTTTAGGAGATCAAAAACTGCTATGTCAGTTATGTGATTATAATACGATACGAAAATGACTCGCGCTAATGGGCGTAAAATGAGTTCGTTATAAAATACAACAAAAAATTACAAAAATCTAACAAAAACCGTCTAGAGGAGTCATCTTCGAGTACTTTTGGTGATCAAAAACGGCTTAAACAGTTACGGGACCAAAAAATGGCACGAAAATGACTCGCGCTAATGGGCATAAAATGTGTTCGATTTAAAATCGTCCAAAGGAGTCATCTCCGAGTACTTTTGGTGATCAAATAGTGATCTTACAGAGTTATTGCAAGTGTTTTTTATTTAAATTACAATTTTAACGGAGCAATCTCTATAATATTGTCAGAAAATTAGAAAAAAAAAACAAACAAACCTAAACTTCTGTTTACTCCGAAATAGTCACTGATATTTAATAAATTTAACTAAAAAAACGCAATGTCGTCTATACCTAAAAATGCCAGAATGGAAAGAGCCCAAATAAAAAGATTGGCAAAAAAGAGGCAACTAATTTAATTTCATAAAAAAAATAAATCTGAAAAAAGACAGTGATTATTGAAGATAACATTCAAGAGTCTGAAGAGATTAGTGAACATGAGAATAAAACAAGTGTTGATAGCGACAGTTTTGACAGTGGCAGTGACAGTGAAAGTGAAAAAAAGTAAATTTATGTGAAGGACTAGCTAAGTGGGCAATTGAATTTAACGTGAGCTTTGTTGCAATTAATGCTATATTATTATTACTAAAATGTAACATGAAAGTTCCAAAGGACGCAAGGACACTTTTAAAAATGCCAAGTTTTACAGAGAAGAGAAAAGGGTGAAGAGAAAGGAGAAAGGGGAAGGAACATACATTCACTATGGATTAAAAAATGGATTAACCGATTATTATTATTATTTTATTTTGCATTTAAAATTATGAATAACTCTTATGAATTTGTTCATCGAATGTAATTTTATATCCATATAAAAAAAAATATTTATAATTTTGTTATTAAATACTAAGTATTAAAAATAATTATAATACAAATATTAATATTAAATATTTATATTAATAAAAAACCACGTATTATTAATTAAAGGGAAATGGTTCAGAAAACCGACTCAAAAATGCACTTAGAAGAGTCATTTGCAATTAGAAATATGACTATTAAATGACTCATAAATAGAGTAATATGTGATCCATTAAAGACTCGTAATCATAATTGAAAAACGACTCGAAAAAGAATCGCAGATGAGGTATATTAAGACTAAAACTGATCAAAAAACAACTCAAAAAAGACTTTAATGCTACTAGAAAATGAGTCAAAAAAGACTCTAAAATAATATGGAAGAAGACTCACAAATGATTTATAAAGAAGAGTCGCGGGTAGTCACGTTTTTCTCCCGACAAAAGAGTCTTTTATGTTCATAAAATGAGCTCACATTCTGCCTTTTTAATCGCCAAGTAGACTCGAAAAAGACTCGAAAGTGCTTAAAAAACGACAAAAATGCTAGCTGGGTAAATATTTAATTTTAAATTATCTTTGTATTTGTTATTAAATTAACTTATCGTGGTATGTGGCATTGTGGTGGTATTTTCTTTCTATGATGTGAATGACACAGATTGAAATATTCACACCAATTGATTTCCGAATAGGTTGGCATGTTAACTTTGACATATTTAATTGTTTAATTAAATTCATTAGATTATTTATATTATCAGTTTTAATAATGTATGAATTGACAAATGCCCACATGGTTTGGGAATTATATCATAAAATTTGCAAATTTGAATATTCAATGATATCGAAATGTGGATATTTACAAAAGTGAAGTTAATAAAAGATCTGAGTGTCTCTGTTCAATGTTTTCCTCAGGGTAGTTGGTTTGAGTTGCATCGAAGTGTTTGCAGATAGATTGATATTCTATCTTATTGGCAGGAAATAATTAAACTACTGACAATAAATAAAATGTCAATTTGTTCGCATTACAAGAACTAGTCGGCTGTATTGAAGACTCATCATCTGTCGGTGAATAAACTAATGTGGTTTCTTTAGACTTTAAATGTTAGTAATGGAATTCAAGAGCTTATAATTGAACTAACGAAGAGATTTATTTTAGCCACTCTAAACCCACAAAAAAATCGCTTTTATATCATATGTCACAAAAATATTTTGCAAGAAGCATACACATACAAATATTTTTGAATATTGTATGATGTTTTTATACCCTTCACTACTACTGTGGTACAGGGTACACCGAAAAAAGTGATCTGTTTTATAGGAAGAATGAACTACCACGCACGAAAATTGAACTAAATTTTACCCCACATTTTGAGATTTCCACAAAGTGTTGTTAAAACCAGGAAATTTTAATGCCCTGTTGTACTTTTTAACTGCAGTTCACTAAATTACATCATATCATAGAAGAAAAAATTAACTAAAAGTAAAGAAGAAATTATTGGCGCCAAAGCATGACCATTTTAACCATACAGTAGTTCATTCTTACTATTTTTGGGAATCGTACACTGAAAAAAATATTGACCTAATATGGAAGATTATGCAACTTAAATTTTAGGACTCAAAATTTACGCAAGGCTAAGGATAAAATTTTTTAAAACAATGACATTTAATTAAAAGAAAGTTTATAATCCTTGCTTCAAAAATTTTTTTCATTAAATTTAGGACACAAATCTTGAAATTTTGCGTCTCTCTGCTGAAGGTGCAGATCCTTGAAGTAAGGCAAATTTTCCTTAAAATAAATAAAAACATTTTTAATTTAAATAAATCGTCTTTAACTCAACTGACATATTGCATTTTTAAATTTAAGATAAAATCTCTTCAAATATGGGCTAAGACTTATTTTAAGGATTTGCATCGTTGGTTTATAGTTTTTTAGCATTAAGAAAACTGTTTGTACTTTGAAGTATCTGGCATAATTTGGATGTTGAAATTAGAATTTGTTTGTACATAAATACCTTTATTAATATATCGCAAAACGAAAATAAAAACTCGATGAATGAGATCTGTATCCAATTTTAATTTTATTGATTCTATATTTAAAGTCATGGAGGTCCGTAAAAAATGTCTTTATTTTAAATAAGCCGCATCTTTGGCCCGGAATCAATAGCAAAATCCTTAAGGTAAGGACAAAATCTTTGAATACAAGTAAACTTTTTTTTGAGTGTACGAAAATTTTCATTTGTTTTAGTCCACCGTGGTGCAATGGTTAACATGCCCGCCTTACATACACAAGGTCGTGGGCTGAGCAGAAATCTGCTTCGACCGAACACCAAAAAAGTTTTTCAGCGGTGGATTATCCCATCTCAGTAATGCTGGTGACATTTCAGAGGGTTTCAAAGCTTCTCTAAGTGGTATCACTGCAATGTGGAACGCCGTTCGGACTCGGCTATAAAAAGGAGGTCGCTTATCATTGAGCTTAACATGGAATCGGGCAGCACTCAGTGATAAGAGAGAAGTTCACCAATGTGGTATCACAATGGACTGAATAGTCTAAGTGAGCCTGATACATCGGGCTGCCACCTAACCTAACCTAACCTAAGCTTTAGTTCATATTGAACTTATGTGTACGGTCATTGAACTTTATACTCACGTTTAGTTCATAAAATTTTTGAGACATTCTTAAAAAAAGTAAGATTTCATTAAGCTGTGGAAAATTTCGATATAAATAATAAATTTTAACTACAAGCAAATTATTTTTTTCCAATAAAAATAAGTTAAATTTAGCGTTAGTTTAACTACGGAAATTTTTTTCTGTGTATAATAAGTTTGTGCATTTGTATGTAACGCCAAGAAGGAAATGTCTGAGACCCATCGTTTAGTATACCGATCGTCTTACACTGAAAAAAAGCATGCCCGCTTCCAAAGATTTTGTCTTTACTTTAAAAAATTTGGTATTGATTCCGAGCCAACAAAGCGGAGAATACAAGTAAGGACACTTTTAAGACACAATTCTCTTTCTGTCTGTTCATGTATTTTTGTGCACAAAGTACAGGTCGCAGTTTAAGTCCGATAGTCCTCAAATTTGACATAGGGTCGTTTTTTGGAACAAAGACAGTCGCTATTGATTTTGGAAATAATAGGTTCAGATTTAGATATAGCTGTCATATATATTTTTCTCCAATATGGTCATAATTGGCGTGTTTATCAACCGATGTTCTTCGAATTCCATACATCCGAATATTTTATGAGTCTTGAAAAACTTGCAAAATATCAGCCAAATCGGTTGAGATTTAGATATAGCTTCCATATATACCTTTCGTCCGATTTAGACTCATATGAGCACAGAGGCCAAAGTTTACTACCGATTTTCGTGAAATTTTGCACAGAGAGTAGAATTGAAATTCTACCAATGCTTGGTAAATTCGATTGAAATCTGTTCAAATTTAGATACAGCTTCCATATATATCTTTCGTCCGATTTGCTCTTATATGGCCTCTAAAGCCAGAGTTTTGCCCTGACTAGCTTAAAATTTTGCACGAGAGGTACGTTTAATATTATCGGTAAGTGTGACAAATTTGGTTGAAATCGGTTCAGATTTAGATATAGCTCCCATATGTATCTTTCGCCCGATTTACATTCATATAACCACGGGGGCCAAAGTTATACTCCCATTTACGTGAAATTTTGCAGAGATTGCAGAATTATTTTTCTAACTATGCAGTTCAAATTTAGTCAAAATCGGTTCAGATTAAATATAGCTCCCATATATACGTACACCAGAGTTGGGAAAAATATGGTAGACTTTTTCATATTTTAGAGCCATTTTCAATGGGATTTTCCTCCAATTGACTGGATAGTTTCCACAGAGAATATATTTAATATGATATTTAGGTGTGTCCAGTTTTATTTAATTTAGTTCTGATTTGGATAAAGCCTCCATATATTCGTTTTTCCGGTTTATACAAATATGGCCAAAATTCCCTCCATGCCGATTGTTGGCACAGTGGCTCAAATACTAAAATCTCACATTCAGTTTTATAATGCAATTTTTCCCCAAATCTGTGAGATTTTCAGTAAATCTTTTAATTTTTTAGCACCTCATACATATTACAATTATATTATTTTACCTTCGTCTGCTGGCAATAAGGTTGGCTGATAAGTCCCCGGTCTAACAAAGAAAAACACATTTTTTTGTCAAAATTCGTTTTTATTATTCAACATAGTTCCCTTCAAGAGCGATACAACGATTATAACGACCTTCCAATTTGTTGATACTCCTTCGATTTTGCCTCAAAATAGGCCTCAGTTTCGGCGATCACCTCTTCATTGCAGCCAAATTTTTTCCCTACGAGCTTCCTTTTGAGGTCTGAGAACAAGAAAAAGTCGCTGGGGGCCAGATCTGGAGAATACGGTGGGCGGGGAAGCAATTCGAAGCCCAATTCATGAATTTTTGCCATCGTTCTCAATGACTTGTGGCACGGTGCGTTGGAACGTCTAGTTGGAACAACACTTTTGGAAGAACACTTTTTTCTTCTTCATATGGGGCCGTTTTGCCGCGATTTCGACCTTCAAACGCTTCAATAACGCCAATAATAGTCACTGTTGATGGTTTTTCCATTCTCAAGATAATCGATAAAAATTATTCCATGCGCATCCCAAAAACACAGAGGCCATTACTTTGCCAGCGGACTTTTGAGTCTTTCCACTCAGCCGTCTGTCGATTGGACTCAGGAGTGTAGTGATGGAGCCATGTTTCAACCATTGTCACATATCGACGTAAAAACTCGGGTGTATTACGAGTTAACAGCTGCAAACACCGCTCAGAATCATCAACACGTTGTTGTTTTTGGTCAAATGTGAGCTCGCGCGGCACCCATTTTGCTCAGAGCTTCCGCATATCCAAATATTGATGAATGATATGACCAACACGTTCCTTTGATATCTTTAAGGCCTCCGCTATCTCGATCAACTTCGGTTTACGGTCAGTCAAAATCATTTTGTGGATTTTTTTGAAGTTTTCGTCGGTAACCACCTCTTTCGGACGTCCACTGCCTTCACCGTCCTCCGTGCTCATTTCAGCACGCTTGAATCTTGCATACCAATCAATTATTGTTGATTTCGCTGGGGCAGAGTGCGGGAACTCATTATCAAGCCAAGTTTTTGCTTCCATCGTATTTTTTCCTTTCAGAAAACAGTATTTTATCAAAATACGAAATTCCTTTTTTTCCATTTTTTTTACAATAACAAAAGTTGCTTTACAAAAGACGCTCTATCTCACAAACTAATTGACTTACAGACATCAAATTTTGACACGAATCATTTGAAGGTTGGTACTATATAAAAATAATATGCATTTAATACTAGCGACGCCATCTATGTATGTTTTTGTATTTAAAAAAATCCTAATTTTATTTAATATTCATTTTTCTTACGTACGTAACTGAGCTATGTTAATTATTTAGCTGAGCTGTTTACCAACTTAACATAGCTCGGTAACTTTAACTTCACGGACATAATTATTTGTCGCAAGGTGAGTATAAAAATGAATATAGTCTCCTCGAATCATAGGGTGCAATGGTTTTCATGCCCGACATGCATACACAGGGTCGTGGGTTCAAAACCAATTTCGACCAAACACCAAAAAGTTTTTCAGCGGTGGTTTATCCCACCTCAGTAATTATGGTGACATTTCTGACGGTTTCAAATTTTCTCTAAGTGGTTTCACAGCAATGTGGAACGCTATTCGGACTCGACAATAAAAATGAGGTCCCTTGTCATTGAGCTTAACATAGAATCGGGCAGCACTAAGTGATAAGAGAGAAGTTCACTACTGTGGTATCTAAATGAGCCTGAAATACCGGGCTGCCGTTATACCTAACCTTTAACGACAACCATTCACAAGCTCACTAAATCCCAAACAATAATTTTCCTAATATTCAAATATATTTAGATGCGTGATATTTGGAGCTAAAGGGTGCCTAAATGTTCAAGGGCCGATGTTGATTTTGAATAAACCACAAACTTTTTAGGAAATTATTGTAATTTTTATTATGATTTATTGGTATTACACAATTATGTATGGAACAAAATATCGGCCAAATGGGTGCCGCGACTTCGGTGGCACACCTTCATCCGATGGTCCAAATTTTCGATGACGGTGAGGCATAATGGAGGTTCTATGCCGTGAATGTGCCGAATTATCTCATCCTTTAGCTCTTGAATTGTTGCTGGCTTTTCGACGTACACATTTTCTTTCAAAACCCCCCCCACAAAAAAAATCCAACGGTGTCAAATCACATGATCTTGGCGGCCAATTGACATCGCCATTACGTGAGATAACACGGCCATTGAATTTGTTGCGCAAAATAGCCATTGTTTCGTTAGCTGTGTGGCAAGTGGCACCGTCCTGCTGAAACCACATATCGTCCACATCCATATCTTCCAATTCGGGCCATAAAAAGTTCGTTATCATCTCACGATAGCGAACACCATTCACAGTAACTGCCTGACCGGCCTCATTTGGGAAAAAATACTGCCCGATGATGCCGCCAGCCCATAAACCACACCAACCAGTCACTCTTTTTGGGTGCATTGGTTTTTCGACAATCACTCTTGGATTCTCATTCGCCCAAAATGCGGCAATTCTTTTTATTGACGAATCCACAAAGGTGAAAATGTGCCTCATCACTGAAGATGATTTTCTTCGAAAATTGATCATCCAATGTTGCCATTTCTTGGAACCATTTAACAGGTGGTTGGATTGTGTATCTCTCCATGGTTCAAATTGAGTAAGTCTGAAATAGAGAAATGTCAAATAAAATTCGGAAAAGAACTTGGCGTTTAGGTGTGGTTCACATTCAACATCGGTCCTTACAATTTAACCACCCTTTATATGGCGTCTTATGGCGAAAAATCCCGCAATGTATATATATGGAAGCTATATATAACTATGAACCGATTTGGATGATATTTTTCAGGTTTGGTTGATACCACAGAAGGTTACCTTGTGCTAAATTTGAGTAAGATCGGTTAATAAATAAGGATATAATGGCAATTTTTTGGTAATTAGGCCGACACATATATACAGGAGCTATGACATTTTGCACAATACAGGTTCGATGACATTTTGCACATTAAAGGTTGTAAATTACGTTACTTTGTGCCAAACTTGACGACGATCGGTTAGTAACGAAATGTGTCCCCATCTGTCGAAATCGGGGTATACATATGTCAATTTGTTCCTATTCTTTCCAAATTCAATAATTTTCGTCCTTGTTCAAAAAACACCTTGTACCAAATTTCATCGAAATCGGTTAATAAATGCGACTGGAATCCTGCAAACATCAAATATATGGACGGACGGACGAACAACAAGGGCTAGATTGACTCAGGAGGTGATTTTTGAGTTAAGTTGGGAGTTGTACTTGATGATACTCGTAGACTGAGGATAGAGCAATTTCTACCTTAGATTCATCAAGAAAGGATCGAAGCATTTTAATTTGATCTCCGTATATACACTGAATAAAACATTGCCGTGAGGTCAAAGATTTCATGTCCTTTAAATACTAGTCAGAATTTTTCTTAGCATAGAAGACGCATTTCTCAGATACAAGGTTTTTTTCCTTGTCTAAAAGTCGATAAACTTTGCAATGAAATCATTTTATCTTTATAGTTAAATTATTCCGCTTAAACAAAAAAAGTTTAGAAATATGAGATTTTTCAACACTTTATTTTAAATACCTTTTTATTTGAACCAAAGCATAACAGCTTGGAATCAATACCAAAATCTTTGGGGTAAATATGTTTTCAGTGTACCCCTACCATATATGCAATCAGTTTTACATCAACTAAAGAATTTCTTGGTGTTGCTTTCCCCAACCCATTTCAGGAAGTAAAATTAAGTCATAACAGAAGAGGGAGTTTAAGAAGAACAATGAAGATAACTGCACATGTATACGTGATTCATATTTTAAGGTTCCTGCGGAAATTATTCTTCATTTGCAGGATATGAGAAATCAATGAAGTGAACGTGTTGCCGAACAGCAACATGAACAGCGGAATGATTGACAAGCCTTTACTGTATCTAGCTGATTAATGGATGGATATGAATGCAGCCATATAGCCATAATATATTGGAGTTTTGTCATCAAAGGCTTCAAATTTTACGCAGTGGTTGCACGATTACTCATGGTTAGCGAATGTTCAGATCCCCAGCCTGAATGAATGCAATTCATGATTCAAACTGTACAATGGTTTCGTAAGAACAATAAGTAAACGTCGATGACAATTTGAATGGCTGCGGTAGTGAAGATGAGTTGGAAATTTGATATAGTTTCCGTAAGCAGTGGATTCTGCGGAAAAGGTCATGCAATAATAATCCCTATATAAACAAATGAGATTCAGATTCCTAGCTTTGACTATTTGAAGATAACCTGGATAATCTGATCAGTGTTAGAAAATATTAATCAAAAATTCCCATTACATATTTCCTTATTAAATTAATATATTGAAACAAGTTCATTCTTTCAAAAGAGTTAAGACAGTTGCCTTTTATATTTCGGGATTAGAGAACAAAATCAAATATTAATAACCGAAAATCAATTTATTGTTTTTCAAACTATTCCCCATTAATGTCTATACCCTTTTGCATGCGTTTGAACTAATTGTCGAGGCACTTTTGCCACTCTGATTGCGATATCTCCAGAACATGCATTCCTAACACATAAATCGCTTTTGCAGGTGTCGAAAAAAATTGACATCTCATTTTAGGTCGCATGACGATCTTGCAATATCAGTTAGCGTGTAGCATCCATGGTTTCCGGAACAACAATTGATTTTGGACGACCTTTACGTTGTGGTGGATGTGGTTTTTCAATATCGGATTAATTAAAATTATCGTAGTAAGTACTTAGTACGAATTTCAAGTGACCGTGCAGCAAAATTCAAAGCCATCTGGTCTTCTAACTTTCGGGCCCAGTGGAAGGGTTTCGACTGAAGTTATCAAAATGGGCAATAATCAAGAGTTAGGCCGAATTAGTCGACCTGTAGACGGGTCGATAGGTTGCGACACTTTGGCAAGTTGAACCTTTCCTAAGGTAGCGACATCAAAAGGAGGTAATTCCTCAACAAAGAGATTCAAGGAACGCAGATATGCTTTGTTTATCCGAAAGAAATTTGGATCAGCCGATCCTAGCACGTTGTGGGCTAATCACAGCAATTCCTTAAAATAGGCGCAAGGAATTCTTGAAGCTGGAAAAAGGGAACGATCGTTGATGAGCTGCCATCTTCGAAAAGAGATCATTTGATCAGTTGCAAAATACAGCCTTGTGATGTCTATCATTAACAAAGGAGCATTGGGCGGTATGGTTCCAAAGCAAAAATGGGGAAATTGAGACGCGATATCTGGTGTCTACTCACATATGCTATTAAAGTTTCCCCGACCAAGTCCTCGATACCAAGATGCTGGATTGTATCAAGGTCGATTTAAGTTAATTGCATTTGCAAGCCAGAGGTCTATCGATTACTTTAATGCTAATTGTTGAAGTTTGGGAAGGAGCCGCTTTAGTGTTAGTCGCAAAGAAAGACGAACCGGCTAAGCATAGAGCACATGCACACCTGCAAGCCCTCCTGATAGTGAGTTAATACTAAACAGACTAAAGGAATATGGCCGTTTGAATGAGGTGGATGGACCAAAACTAAATGCGGAGTTTATATTGAACATTGAATCCTTACGAAATCTAGGCAAGTTCCAAGATTACGGCTTTCATGATATCCATATGATGGTATAAAAATGCGATCAGCCAAAGGACTGGCAAGCTTCCGTTAAGAGTCAGCAGTTAATAGAGACATCAAAAATGCAGACATTGACGAACATCGTATGCGGGAAGTTTGTACAGTCTGAAACCTCGCAAAAGTTGAACCGAGTGTTGTTGCGAGATTTGTCGAAATGGGTGAAGAGGAAATTATTGATGACTCAATCGAAGCGGCAGCTAAACCGATATAAATTTGTCCATTCGGCGGAGCACAATTATCCATTTTAAAATCAATTTGTCAAGTTATTCGAATGGTAATGAGATTAGTTGTACAACCAATCTTACAATCAAATTTACATTTAGTTAAAAATTTCTGAGCTAAATTTTTGCAAAACTGTTATAGCAGTTTGAAATTGATTAATTATGGGTGGAAGGTTCAAAATTTTGGCAAAACTACGACAATTATTAATATATTTTTTCTGATTTAAATCGATATTTTGGATTAATTGGCGGCTAAATTTGAGTCGAGATGAGTCGACATATTCGGCAGCGGTGTCGATTGGCAAAAATGGTCGGCGGCGACTGATATTTGCGGCGCTACTCGGCGGCTTCATTCTCTGTTCCCCAATGTAAGGCTGCTTGAGCTGCCTTAAAAGTCCTCCTGATGAAAGGGGACATAGGAGTGGTATTTATTCAAGAAGCATATGTATAAAATAACAAGATTTGTGAATTAAGAACTCCGGGTTTCAAACTTTGGCATGTATAATTGCCAAAAATGAAATAAACTTATTTCTGCTTCCTTCATTGAGCAATGCAGACACTGTCGTAGCCAGTCTAGAGATAGCCAAATTCAAATATTGGGTAACTTCAGTCTACATGGGACATGACAGGGAGATGCTTCCATGTGAAAACAAAAATCACTATCGGATGTGATGCAAATGCACATCATAGTATATGGGAAAGTAGTGATATTAATGCAAGAGACTTTATTGTGCGTACTAATTTGCAATAAGGGAGATGTCCAAAACTTCGTCAGTAAAAACAGGCAAGAGGTTTTGGACGTCACTTTGGCCTCTCTGAAACTAAATAATAAGATATATGAGTGACAAGTTATAAGGGAACCAAGATTAGGTTAGGTTAGGTTATGTGGCTGCCCGATGTATCAGGCTCACTTAGACTATTCAGTCCATTGTGATACCACGGTGGTGAATTTCTCTCTTATCACTTAGTGCTGCCCGATTCTATGTTAAGCTCAATGACAAGGGACCTCCTTTTTATAGCCGAGTCCGAACGGCGTTCCACATTCCAGTGAAACCACTTAGAGAAGCTTTGAAATCCTCAGAAATGTCACCAGCATTACTGAGGTGGGATAATCCACCGCTGAAAAACTTTTTGGTGTTCGGTCGTAGCAGGAATCGAACCCACGACCTTGTGTATGCAAGGCGGGCATGCTAACATTGCACCACAGTGGCTCCCATAGGGAACCAAGCTTATCTGATCATCGCTACATCAGTTTCAAATAGATTGTTTGTATTTCAAAGACCATATTTCCGCCAAATGTGAGCAAAACTGATTAGAATATGTATAGGGATACGTTCAATATGATTATACGGGAAATAGCAACATGATGTTACCAGAACTACCAGGATTTCAAAGGCCTTCAACATCTCACGGGAAGCTGCAAAACGAAAGCCAAGGGAGAACTGGAGTCTCTACGAAGTTAAGTATTATGAGCAAATCCAGCAAGAAGTTCTTTAAATGGGGAAAGTCCACCAGAGCTCCGGAGGATTGGAACGCTTACAAGATTAATCTCATAGGATATAAGCGAGAACGGAGAAAAAGCTCAGCACAACTCTTGGAATAATAACTGTAGCAGTATTGAAAATACGCCCGTATTCATATACGCCTGGGTTCACAATAAATGACGAATATTATCGAGAAACTGTCTTTAAGACATAATTGAAGCGCTGGACAGACGAACATTATGGCCATGGGCAACTCAGTACTTATCAACCAGAAATTATTATACCCTCCACCATAGGATGGGGGGTATATTAACTTTGTCATTCTGTTTGTAACACATCGAAATATTGCTCTAAGACCCCATAAAGTACATATATTCTGGGTCGTGGTGAAATTCTGAGTCGATCTAAGCATGTCCGTCCGTCTGTTGAAATCACGCTAACTTCCGAACGAGACAAGCTATCGACTTGAAACTTGGCACAAGTCGTTGTTATTGATATAGGTTGGATGGTATTACAAATGGGCCATATCGGTTCACATTTACGTATAGCCCCCATATAAACGCACCCCCCAATTTGGCTTGCGCATCCTCTAAGAGAAGCATATTTCATTCGATCTGGCTGAAATTTGGTACATGGTGTTGATATACGGTTTCTAACAACCATGCAAAATTGGTCCACATCGGTCCATAACTATATATAGCCCCGATATATACCGATCCCCAGATTTGGCTTGCGGAGCCTCAAGGAGAACCAAATTTCATCCGATCCGGCTGAAATTTGGTGCATGGTGTTAGTATATGGTCTCTAACAACCATGCAAAAATTGGTCCACATCGATCCATAAGTATATATATAGCCCCCATATAAACCGATCCCCAGATTTGACCTCCGGAACCCCTTGGAATAGCAAAATTCACCCGATCCGATTGAAATTTGGTACGTCGTGTTAGTATATGGTCTCTAACAACCATGCAAAATTTGGTCCACACCAGTCTTAATTATATATAACCCCCATTTAAACCGATCCCCAGACTTGACCTCCGGAACTATTGGAGGAGCAAAATTCATCCGACCCGGTTGAAATTTGGTACGTGGTGAAATTTGGTATATTGCGCTAGTATATGGCCACTAACAACCATGCCAAAATTGGTCCATATCGGTCTATAGTTTTATTTCTATAGAAAATGTTGTAAAAATTTTTTTACTGTAGAAAATGTTGTCAAAATTTTATTCTATACCCAACAAAACTTATGATTACTGGTGGTACCTTCAACTTTTGTGGAAGTGGAAAATCTTACTCAGGCTTCACATCATTGTTGTTGCCATCAATCCCTGTAGTTGCTTTCTTCGCCGTTTTGTGGGTTGTTTAAACTTCGTTTGGCTTAATTTAAAATTGCTGCATTGTTTTTGTTGGTCGTAATTGGAATTCGGTTGTTGCTATTCTTTTGGGTACAAAATCTAATAATTTCGCTCATATTTAAGTGGGAAGAATTCCGCAGTCCTTCATTGGATTTTATTTCTATAGAAAATTTTGTCAAAATGTTATTTCTAAAGAAACTTTTGTCAAACTGAATTATTTACGTATTTAATGGGCCTTTTTTGGTTCAATATATACCCCGTATGGACTAACTTACAATTGAGAAGACAGTGTTAAGAAGTTTTAAGACACTTAGCCATCGGCAAGTGTTACCGCAACCCAAGTAATTCGATTGTGGATGACAGTCTATAGTACAAGTTTCTTGCAATTCAAGGTGGAGGGTACATAAGATTCGGCCTGGCCGAATTTAAGGCCGTATATACTTGTTCAAAAATGCGGTTTATGGCTTCATGCACAATGACCATTAAAATCTTCGGAACTCAATCAGTTGGATTTTGGCGCCTTGAGCATTTTGGAGGGTAAGGTTGGTGCTAAAAAATACTAAAGCGTCGATCATCTCAAGGAGCTTCGCCGGGAATGGTCCAAAATATCGCAGAGTCACTTTCATTCAACATGTGATAGATTTGTCGGAGATCTGAAAGCCGTACTTCATGCCTAAGGTAATAAATTCGAACAATTCTAAACGGATTCTTAAATTTTATAAAGGGTGGTTAAATTGTAAGGGCCGATGTTGAATGTGAACCGCACCTAAACGCCAAGTTTTTTTTCGGAATTTTATTTGACATTTCTCTATTTCAGACTTACTCAATTTGAACCATGGAGAGATACAGCATCCAACAACGTGTTAAATGGTTCCAAGAAATGGCAACAATGGATGATCAATTTTCGAAGAAAATCATCTTCAGTGATGAGGCCCAATACAGAATTGCCGCATTTGGGCGAATGAGAATCCAAGAGTGATTGTCGAAAAACCAATGCACCCACAAAGAGTGACTGTTTGGTGCGGTTTATGGACTGGCGGCATCAACGGGCCATATTTTTTTTCAAAATGAAGCCGGTCAGGCAGTTACTGTGAATGGTGTTTGCTATCGTGAGATGATAACGAACTTTTTATGGCCCGAATTGGAAGATATGGATGTGGACGATATGTGGTTTCAGCAGGAACGGTGCCACTTGCCACGCAGCTAACGAAACAATGGCTCTTTTGCGCAACAAATTCAATGGCCGTGTTATCTCACGTAATGGCGATGTCAATTGGCCGTCAAGATCATGTGATTTGACACCGTTGGACTTTTTTCTTTGGGGTTATTTTAAAGAAAACACGGATGAAAAACACTGTTTTTCATATGTTTGGCTATAAACATTATATGTTTGGAACACAAATTTTTAAACACAATATTTTTGAGTGCAAGCATATAATGTTCATAAACTAGCATAACATGTTTGGGACATATATGTTAATATGTTAGAACATATTATGTTTGGGACATAAAATGTTTGTAAATATAATATGCTTGGATGCAAACATATATTAATTTAGAAATAGCCTATAAACATATATGTGTTTAGTAGCTTGGAGCGCTATTTAACAGGGAGCGATATTGAATTAAGTTTGTGGTTGTTGCTTGTTATTACAAAATTATCATTTTATTTTGCCTTGGGCAATTGATCAGCTACTTCTTTGATCCTTACAAGCTGTGTGGTCCGCTGTTCGAATCCCCGTCCGGCAAAAGGTAAAATTAAAATAAAAAAATCATAAAATTGAATAATTTCTTCTACAATGTTTGTATTACAGAAAAAGGTGCTAAGAACTAAAAAATCTCGTGGAAGTGAGAAAGATGTCGGGGAATATACAATTGGGCAGAAATAAAATTTTAAGCATTCAGGTCGAAAACCTATGTTGTTAGCACCTATATTACCTGTTTATTTTCGTAATTCATTATGATTGTAAATATATAAATAAATAAATAAAATTTTGAGAACAATATTGTATGGGAGAATTTTTGTTAAGCATATAATATTTTTGGGGTGCAAAATGCTTCCAAACATATTATATGTTAACATAATAACATATTGTTTTTTGGAAGACAACATTATTGAATTTGGATGCAAAAATACAAAATGTTTGGAACTTAGACTACCCAAACATATATTGTTTAGACCAATATGCTTTCAAACATATTATATATTGGTAGAGATCAAACATATAAATGTTTGGACAATACCCAAAAATGTATATGCTTGAAGCAAAATATGTTTGGGAGTATATGTTACAGAAGCGATTGTTTGTGAGGGTGAAGGTGTACTTCGATAAGCCAGCAACAATTCAAGAGCTAAAGGATAAGATAATTCGGCACATTAACGGCATAGAACCTCCATTATGCCTCAGCGTCGTCGAAAATTTGGGCCATCGGATGAAGGTGTGCCACCGAGGTCGCGGCGCCCATTTGGTCGATATTTTGTTTCACACATAATTGAGTAATACCAATAAATCATAATAAAATAAAATTACAATAATTTCCTAAATAGTTTGTGTTTTATTCAAAATCAACATCGGCCCTTGAAATTTTAACCACCCTTTATTATATCCGATATTTTTGCTTTTAAAAATATTTTCGTTGTCTTAATAAAAATGTTTCGTTATATAAATGAAATGAAACGTTAGTTCAATTTTAATAAAATGGTCTTTGTATGTATGGTATTAGGAGCTTAATAGTGCTCTCGATTTTAAACAATCAACTCTCCCATTTAAATTACACACACAATTCTAGGGTTGTCCCCGTACCTAACATAATAACGGATATCACATTATTATCGTCGCCGAAGGCTTTCCAACTCTTATTTGCACTTACACCCATAACCCGTAACAAAGGTGACTTTCTAAAATGTTCTTGAATGGAACGATTTTTCGATATTTCTGATTGTGAGAGTGAGTCTTATAAAGTTTGTTCGTGCGTGAGTAAAGTTATAAAAGTTTTTTTTACTCATATATACACTTCTGATAGGTACCAAAAATTTCATCTTTCTTTTGACACTAGAACTGTTTACAAATCAAGGGTTTCAAGTTGTTAGATTATAAACCCTTCATATTATGTGTTAATATTTATCATGAAATCTATAATTAAATTTATCTACCCACAAATTTAAAACAATTTAAATTTTTTTCCGAAATCTACCGATACCGGAATTGCATCCTTATTCACTCCTGAATGAGTTGTCAGTAATCGCTTCGCATTGTGATAATGACTGTGTTAATGTCTCTGTTGGTATTTTAATCAATGAAAAAATTTTAATGACTGGCTAATTGATTTCGTTTGGATTATTTCTCATTGGCATGTGAGAGTTGGTTGTTTACCATATATTTTTTTTAACTGAAGTGTCAGTACTTATCTGTAAATGAATCAAGAAGGTGGTGACGTTGATTGAGATATAAATCGAGCTACAGGAAATTTGAGCATTTTTATCCAACATACATCACATGAAATTTCAACGAAAATTGTTTCGTGGAACTCGCGGAAATATTTCTCGCTTTGCAATTGATATGAAAGTAATAAATGAAATCAAATCTTTTAGGTGTCTGAGCTGCATTTTCATTGGAAAACAAAAACAATTTTAATATTTTTGAAGGTCGGGTATTTTATAGATACACATTTCTTGCTGGAATCAGTTTTAAATGAGCGAGTAAATAAGTATGTAATAATTGAGAGGTTCTCTTAGCTGTTTCTTACATTCAAATACAAATGGAAATAGTTATGAATTGATAGGACAACTTTCTCAGGGACAATATAATGAGAATTTCTCAAACGCTGAAAAAAGACGTGTCCGGTTCCAAAGATTCTTTTACACTAAGAATTTTGGTATTGTTTCTTTGGCAAAGAAGCAGAAAATTGCGCTAAGGATACATTTAAGGGGAGATTCACTTTTAAATCTAATTATAGCGTTTTTATACTAGAACACGAAGCTTAATTGAATCGTTTGTCTTTAATGAGTTGGCAAAAAATTTATTCCATTCCAATCCATTAGAGTAGCATATGGTAAATGGAGGTCCTGCAAAAATGTACCCATGTAAAATCAATATTCTTTACAAATCTTCTAACGCAGGCGATGTTTTAATATTTCTGTAGGGAACGGACCCTAACAGATTATGTAGGAGTCTGCTAGAAAGGGTCCTGAGAACGACATATTACTGGGAAAGAAGCAATGGCCTGAATGTTAACCCGATGAAGACAGAATGTGAATGTCTAATCACTGAGTTAGCTGAGCGTAGCTAGACTATTTTCCCTGCGGGGGATATAGCCCCCCTAGCTAAAAATTAATAGACTGAAACTATAGGCTCAATGTTTTATTTTATAACAAGTATATAACGCCGTAAGTTCGGCCAGGCCGAATCTTATATACCCTCCACCATGGATTGCATAGCATATTGTACTAAAGACTGCCATACACAATCAAATTACTTGGGTTGCGGTAACACTTGCCAATGGCAAGGTAGCTTAAAACTTCCTAACACCGTCTTCTCACTTGTAAGTTACTCCATAGTTATATTAAACAAAAAAAGACCGATTAAATACGTATATAATTCAGTTCTACAAAATTTTTTATAGAAATAAAATTTTGACAAAAATTTTTATAGAAGTAAAATTTTTACAAAATTTTCTATAGAAATAAAATTTTGACAAAATTTTCTATAGAAATAAAATTTTGACAAAATTTTGTATAGTAATAAAATGTTGAAAAACACGACACCACGTACCAAATTCCAACCGGATCGGATGAATTTTGCCCCTACATGAGCTCCGGAGGTCAAATTTGGGGATCGGTTTAAATGGGGGTTATATAATTAAGACCGGTATGGTTATATATAATTAAACCCGGTATCAATTTTCAACTGGATCGGGTGAATTTTGCTCTTCCAAGGGGCTCCGGAGGTCAAATCTGGGAATCGGTTTATATGGGGGCTATATATAATTATGGGCCGATATGGACCAATTGCTGCATGGTTGTTAGTGACTATATACTAACACCACGTACCAAATTTCAACCGAATCGGATGAATTATGCTCAGCCATGAGACTTCGGAGGTCAAATCTGGGGATCGGTTTATATGGGGCTATATATAATTATGGACCGATATGGACCAATTGCTGCATGGTTGTTAGAGACTATATACTAACACCACATACCAAATTTCAACCGAATCGGATGAATTTTGCTCAGCCATGAGACTTCGGAGGTCAAATCTGGGGATCGGTTTATATGGGGGCTACATGTAATTACGGGCCGATATGGACAAATTGCTGCATGGTTGTTAGAGACTATATACTAACACCACGTACCAAATTTCAACCGAATCGGATGAATTTTGCTTAGCCATGAGACTTCGGAGGTCAAATCTGGGGATCGTTTTATATGGGGGCTACATGTAATTACGGACCGATATGGACCAATTCCTGCATGGTTGTTAGAGACTATATACTAACACCACGTACCAAATTTCAACCGAATCGGATGAATTTTGCTCAGCCATGAGACTTCGGAGGTCAAATCTGGGGATCGGTTTATATGGGGGCTACATGTAATTACGGACCGATATGGACCAATTGCTGCATGGTTGTTAGAGACTATATACTAACACCACGTACCAAATTTCAACCGAATCGGATGAATTTTGCTCAGCCATGAGACTTCGGAGGTCAAATCTGGGGATCGGTTTATATGGGGGCTACATGTAATAATGACCGATATGGACCAATTCCTGCATGGTTGTTAGAGACCATATACTAACAGCATGTACCAAATTTCAGCCGGATCGGATGAAATTTGCTAGTCTTAGAGGCTCCGCAAGCCAAACCGGAAGATCGGCTTATATATATATATATAATTATAGACCGATATGGAGCAATTTTTGCATGGTTGTTAAAGACCCTATACTAACACCATGTGCCAAATTTCAACCGGATCGGATGAATTTTGCTCCTTCAAGAGGCTCCGCAAGCCAAATCTGATCGTCGGTTTATATGGAGGCTATAGGTAAAAGTGGTCCCATATGGCCCATTTGCAATACCATCCGACCTACATCAATAACAACTACTTGTGACAAGTTTCAAGTCGATAGCTTGTTTCATTTCACGGACGGACATGCTTAGATCGACTCAGAATTTCACCACGACCCAGAATATATATACTTTATGAGGTCTTTGAGCAATATTTCGATGTGTTACAAACGGAATGACAAATTAAATATACCCCCCATCCTATGCTGGAGGGTATAAAAAGGAATAAAATATCAGACTTCAACATAACTAGACAATAAATTTATAAAAAAGCAACTAAAAGTAGTTCCACACTTTTTACCAGTAAAAAGATTTGAGTTGTTCTAAAGGCACAACTTTTAAAGCACTTCCAAAAACGTCCTCACAAAGAAGTTAATTATTTTAACCACGCAGGAAGTTTTTTTTAATTCAATTTTTTATAACTCTGTTTAATGGGTAATTTTTATTATTTTTTTAATAGGTTAAAAAAGAGCAAGAGTTAATAAAATATTACAAATTATTCAAATTGTGCCGCAAAAATGCTAAACCCATCGGAGAAAAATCGATAATTTTTGAAAATATGTTTCAAATGTTTCACACAAGCGTTATACGAGTAATGCATTAAAAATCACAAAAAAATATAAATATTTTTTATTTGGCAAAATATCACAAATTTTTTAATTCACATTATAATAAAGAAACTAACTTAAAATTAAGAAGACAATGTTAAGAAATAAAACTATATATTGCTGTCGGCAATTGCTACCACAATCTAAGTCGTAAATAGGTTTTCAAATTCTGAGGGGAGCTAAAAATTTTCTGGGGGGTCTAAGCCCCCTCCCCAGAATCCTTCCTACGCCTATGCCAGTGTCTGATAAAATAGAGTACTTAATAGTAACCTTAGACAGTAAACTGAATTGGGGAGGACTGAGAAAACTTTTTTAGGCACTGTGCATATGGAAATAACTGTTACAAAAGCTGAAAAATGCTTCCCCGATTCCAAAGAATTTGAATTCATTCGCTTTTTCGGGGTTTCCTCATGTTTTAACAAATTACTTTAAAAATGTGTTAACAGCAACATACATTTTCGAATGTAGACTCAACCTCAAGTAGTGATTATGCTATGTTTCAAGTAAAAACGTCTTTAAAATAAAGTGTTGACAAGCATGTTCTACAAGAATGTAAAGATACCCATTTTTAAGTCGTTTTATTTAACTATTAGTACAAAACGACTTCATTGAAAAGTTTATCGCCTTTTGGCCTCATGACAATTTTCTTTCAATGCGGATGCAAACTTAAAAAACTGCAGGATTCGTAAAGGCGAATGAACTGGCGATAGTAGCTAGGAAACATGGGGAAATGAACGCAAACTTAAAGTCCATACAAGCAACGCAGACCGAGTTAAATGAATGGGAACGGGAGACACAAAAGGCAATGTGGTCTAATGAAACGATCGGAAGGTGACGAAAATAATATCGGGTGATGCAGACAATTAAAAAATTGCAGAACTACTCAAGGAGAGTAAGACGACAGTAATTAAGAGCCGAATAGGAGCAGCAGAGGATGGTGCATGTAGAGCGCGTTTTGAGCATGATGAGACCTTGGAACACCATCTTTCTCACAGCCCTGCTTTTACTAAGCAAATGGGTGATTCGGGACCTGGTGCAGCGTGGAAACAGGGACTGGAAACAATTTAGGGAATTTGTTAAGGACACAGAGTTGCTAGAATAAAAAAGGGTACGATAGAAAGAAAAGTTAGAGTGCACAGCATGCCAAATACAAGCTTATGATATGGTCACATTGGGCAAATATTTAAAAAAGAATCCGTCGCCACAGCCAAACCAGCAAACATTTTGAGCTCATATTGGATATATAAAATCATGGTAGATATTTCGAAAATGGTTCTGGAAAAATGTTTGACACTCATTTTGTGAATATTATAATACATCGTACAAAGATAAAGAAAATGAGATCACACGAGATCTATATCGTAATTTAAATTTTATAGAGCCTGGATATAATCTTAATAGCATCCTATAAAATGTGTATATTTTAATAATCATATGATAAGACAAGTGGAAAATCTTTGTGTCAGAAAAATCCGTCTTCGATTCTAGGCAAAAATTACGAAATTCTTGTGCTTACCGCAGTATTGGCTTCAGTGTAATTGCATGTCGGGAACACCGTCGATTAAATAACAAGTATATACAGCACTAAGTTCGGCCGGGCCGAATCTTAAATACCCACCACCATGAACCAAATATTAGGGTTTCCTTTGAAATTTCAGGAGGGCTTGAGGACTTGAGGACACTTCCCGAAGATAAATGTAAAGATTTCTGACAGATTCTGGATTTATAAGAACCATTTTTGTTTGAGTTTTAGAGGAATCATTAACATCTCTTGTAAGTGCGCAAGAAAATTATAAAATAACGTCTTAATTTGAAATCTTAAATCTGTGGAAGTAAAATCTGAAAATTTTACATTGAGTTTCAAGCAATTTTCATGATCAGTGCGCCTTCTACACCGTCAAGAAGTGAAGTCGGTCTATATGGAGGCATTATCAAATGGACCGATAAAAACTTAATCCGATACACGTTTTTGTGAAACTAAAATATCAGAATATTTAAAAATTCAGGCAAATCAGATAAAAACTACGGTTTCTAGAAACCCAAGGAGTTAAATCGGGAGATCGTTCTTATGGGTGCTATACTAAAATATGGACCGATACTCACCGTTTTCGGCACACCTCTTTATGACCCGAAAATACCTCTAGATTTCCAATTTCAGGCAAATAGGATAAAAACTTCGGATTCTAGAAGCCCAAGAAATAAAATCGGGAAATCGGTCTATATGGGGGCTATACCAAAATTTGGACCGATACTCACCATTTTCGGCACACCTCTTTATGGTCCTAAAATACCTCTAGATATCCAATTTCAGACAAATTGGATAGAAACTACGGTTTCTATAAGCCCAAGACCCAAAATCGGGAGGTCGTTTTATATGGGGGCTATACAAAAACATGGACCGATACTCACAATTTTTGGCACACGTATTTGTGGTCCTACACTACCTCTAGATTTCCAATTTCAGGTAAATTGAATAAAAACTGCGGTTTCTATAAGCCAAAGAAGTAAAATCGGGAGATCGGTCTATATGGGGGCTATACCAAAACATGGACCGATACTAACCATTTTTGGCACACCTCTTTATGGTCATAAAATACCTCTAGATTTCAAATTTCAGGCAAATTGGATAAAAACTACGATTTCTATAAGCCCAAGACCCCAAATCGGGAGGTCGTTTTATATGGGGACCATACCAAAACATGAACCGATACTCACAATTTTTGGCACACGTATTTGCGGTCCTACAATACCTCTAGATTTCCAATTTCAAGTAAATTGAATAAAAACTGCGGTTTCTATAAGCCCAAGAATTAAAATCGGGAGATCGGTCTATATGGGGGCTATACCAAACCATGGACCGATACTCACCATTTTTGGCACACCTCTTTATGATCATAAAATACCTCTAGATTTCAAATTTCAGGTAAATTGGATAAAAACTACGATTTCTATAAGCCCAAGACCCCAAATCGGGAGGTCGGTTTATATGGGGACTATATCAAAACCTGGACCGATACTCATAATTTTTGGCACACGTATTTGTGGTCCTACAATACCTCTAGATTTCCAATTTCAAGTAAATTGAATAAAAACTGCGGTTTCTATAAGCCCAAGAATTAAAATCGGGAGATCGGTCTATATGGGGGCTATACCAAAACATGGACCGATACTCACCATTTTTGGCACACCTCTTTATGGTCATAAAACACCTCTAGATTTCAAATTTCAGGCAAATTGGATAAAAACTACGATTTCTATAAGCCCAAGACCCCAAATCGGGAGGTCGGTTTATATGGGGACTATATCAAAACCTGGAACGATATAGCCCATCTTCGAACTTGACCTGCCTGCAAAAGACGAGTTTGTGCAAAATTTCAGCACGATTGCTTCATTATTGAAGACTGTAGCGTGATTACAACAGACAGACAGACAGACAGACAGACGGACATCGTTATATCGTCTTAGAATTTCTCCCTGATCAAGAATATATATACTTTATATAGTCGGAAATCGATATTTCAATGTGTTACAAACGGAATGACAAACTTATTATACCCCCATCACCATTCTATGGTGGTGGGTATAAAAATAGAGGGAAATAGTCTAAGATATAAAATATAACACTATCCCCTATTATTTTTACCTCCTTTTTAAATTTAATTTTAAAGTTTTCCCACTAACTGATATCTTAATGTTCGCTTCATTGAAGTTTGTAACAGAAACCACAAAGTTTACCATTGTTACGATAAAGAAACTTGAAGCAACCAAGTTTAACTTTAGTTGCACTTAGGACGAAGAAAAATGTAATTAGAAAATTACAATAAATTAAAATTCCATTTAATGTACAAACATCGAATTCTGCATTGCAGATACATCACATGATGTGTAATTTTAAACCTTTAATGTTTTGTAATCTTAAAGCAAAAATTTTATGTTGTTGAAATTATGCTAGCACTTGAAATAGATCACTACAGAATGTCACTTCAATTGCACTCTCTCCACGGCTATTGCTTTTTGGAAAACATGTGTGCTTCTGATTCACGTCTACTCTACTCAATGGCATTCGGTTATGTCCTTGCACCAGGTGGTATGTCGAAGTGATTAAATTTTATTATGCAGAGCATCGACATGCTGTCGGAATCCATGTCTGCGGGTAATAATTTTACATACATATGAAACCATTAAAATTTAAATATGAATGTTTGTCATAAGATGTATCGCGACATTGGTTCTTTATATTTAAAGGAAAATGCATGTGAATGAATTAAAGAAAAATAAATACAGAACTATGGTATCAATATATTAAAACAAGTAAGTAAAGTAGAAATTCGGGCGGGGCCAACTATATCGGGCTACATATATATGGGAGCTGATTTTAAAAATTTTAGGACACGTAAATTACACCAAATTAAGAACAAATTTCTTTAACAACTTTCCTTCAATTTTTCTTTTATTAAATTTAGGGCACAAATTTTTGCCTCTGTTAAAGTCGTACTTTTTTGAACTAAGGCAAATTTTCCTTACAGTGAAGCAACACATTTTTGATTTATATAAATCTTCCTTAAATTAACTGAAATAGTGAATCTTTAGGTTTAAGGGAAAACTTCCAAGACTTGATTGAGATACAATCTTTGGTTTATTTTTTTTTTTAGAATTAAGAAAACATTACATTGAAGTATATGTTATAATTTGGCTTTTAAACTGGTATTTCTATGTACGTCAATGGCTTATTTAATATATCTCAAAAAGAAAATAAAAATTAGTTAAATAAGATATCTATAATAATTTTGGCTCGGAATCAATAGCAAAATCCTTAAGGGAAAGTCAAAATCTGGATACAAGTAAATATACATCAAAGTAAAAACTGTTTTCTAAATTCCAAACAAAAATTTTAAACCAAAGATTCAAAATCATCAAAATAAGTCTTAGTATGTATTCGAAGCATTTTTATACATTCCACCATAGGATGGGGGGTATATTAACTTTGTCATTCCGTTTCTAACACATCGAAATATTGCTATAAGACTCCATAAAGTATATATTTTGGATTGTGGTGAAATTTTGAGTCGAACTAAGCACGTCCGTCCATCCGTCTGTTGAAATCACGCTAACTTCCGAACGCAACAAGCTATCGACTTGAAACTTGATATAAGTAGTTGTTATAAGTAGTTGTTATTGATGTAGGTCGGATGGTATTGCAAATGGGCCATATTGGACCACTTTTACGTATAGCCCCCATATAAACCGACCCTAGATTTGGCTTGCGGAGCCTCTTAGAGAAGCGAATTTCATCCGATCCGGTTGTAATTTGATACGCCGTCGTAATATGTTGTATCCAATATCTATGCAAAAATTGATCCATATCGGTCCATAATTATATATAGCCCCCATATAAATCGATCCCCAGATTTGACCTCCGAAACCTCTTGGAGGAGCAAAATTCATCCGATTCAGATGAAATTGTGTACATTGCGCTAGTATATGGCCGGTTGTTAGTGGCCATATACTAGCGCAATATCGGTCTATAGGCCAATATCGGTCTATAGTTATATATAGCCAATCCCCAATCATACACAGAAAAAAATATCACCAAAATATTTCCAATTAAAAAGTTAATTGAAGTTGAAAATGTTTTCAATTAATAAATTAATTGATACAATTAACTTTTTAATCATGATAGAAACATTAAGTTAATTAAGTCAATGATTGAAAATTTTAAAATTTTTAATTAAAAAATTAATTGATACAATTAACTTTTTAATCAAATTCGGAAACTAATTCAGTTAAAAAAAGTGCTGATTTTTTTTAAATTTTTAATTAAAAATGTATTTCAAACAATCATTTGTTAATCCAAATAAAAACTCTTAGCCAATTCAGAAAGTAATTAAAAATAGTTACTTTTTTAATTAATAAATTAATTGAGTTTTGCAATCAACATCAATAAAATTTTTAATTGAATCAATTAAAAAATTAATTGAAATTTGCTGAAAAAATCAATTAATTTTTTAATCAAGAATTTTTTCTTTGCCCAATTAAAACTGTGATGGATACTATCATTTTCGTGATTGAAGACATTTCAATTAAAAAATTAATTGGATCAATTAATTTGGTGATTGAATCAGAAAAAAAATTTTTTGTGTGTACATAAATTGGTCCATATCGCCAAAAATAATCTACCAAAATTTTATTTCTATAGAAAATTCTATAGAAAATTTTGTCAAAATTTTATTTCTATAGAAAATTCAAATTCTTAGAAAATTTTGTCAAAATATTATTCCTATAGAAAATTTTGTCAAAATATTATTTCTATAGAAAATATTGTCCAAATTTTATTTCTATATAAAATTTTGTCAAAATTGTATTTCTATAGAATATTTTGTCAAAATTTTATTTCTATAGAAAATTTTGTCAAAATTTTATTTCTATAGAAAATTTTTTCAAAATTTTATTTCTATAGAAAATTTTGTCAACATTTTATTTCTATGGAAAATGTTGTCAAAATTTTATTTCTATAGAAAACTTTGTCAAAATTTTATTTCTATAAAAAATTTTGTCAAAAATTTTATTTCTATAGAAGATTTTGGCAAACTGAATTATATACGTATTTAATCGTTTTTTTTTTTTTGTTTAATATATACCCCGTATGGACTAACTTACAATTTAGAAGACGGTTTTAAGAAGTCTGTAGTAGAAGTTTCGATGCAATCCATGGTGGAGGGTACATAAGATTCGGCCTGACCGAACTTACGGCTGTATATAACTTTAAACTAAAGATTTAGTAATTCAGGAAAAATTTGCTAATTTTTATACCCTCCACCATAGGATGGGGGTATATTAACTTTGTCATTCCGTTTGTAACACATCGAAATATTGCTCTCAGACCCCATAAAGTATATATATTCTGGGTCGTGGTGAAATTCTGAGTCGATCTGAGCACGTCCGTCCGTCCGTCCGTCTGTTGAAATCAAGCTAACTTCCGAACGAAACAAGCTATCGACTTGAAACTTGGCACAAGTAGTTGTTATTGATGTATGTCGGATGGTATTGCAAAAGGGCCATATCGGTCCACTTTTACGTATAGCCCCCATATAAACGGACCCCCAAATTTGGCTTGCCAGGCCTCTAAGAGAAGCAAATTTCATCCGATCCGGCTGAAATTTGGTACATGGCGTTAGTATATGGTCTCTAACAACCATGCAAAAATTGGTCCACATCGGTCCATAATTATATGTAGCCCCCATATAAACCGATAACCAGATTTGACCTCCGGAGCCTCTTTGAAGACCAAAATTCATCTGATTCAGTTGAAATTTGGTACGTGGTGTTAATATATGGCCTCAAATACCCATGCATAAATTGGTCGAAATCGGTCAATAATTATATATAGGCCCCATATAAACCGATCCCCAGATTTGACCTCCGGAGCCCCTTGGAAGAGCAAAATTCATCCGATTCGGTTGAGATTTTGTACGTGATGGTATCCAAAAACCATGTAGGAATTGGTTCATATCAGTCCATAATTATATATAGCCCCCAAATAAACCGATCCCCAGATTTACCATCCGGTGACTTTTGGAGAAGCAAAATTCATCCGATCTGGGTGAAATTTGGTACGTGATTGTAGTATATGATATTTAACAACCATGCCAAAAGTGGTCCATATCAGTCCATAATCATTTATAGCCCCCATATAATCCGATCCCGAGATTTGGTTTTAGAGCCTCTTGAGGGACAAATTTCATCCCAGTCAGTTGAAATTTGGTACATTGTGCTAGTATATGGCCGTTAGCAACCATGCCTAACTAGGTCTGTATCGGTGTATAGTTATATATAGCCCTCAGATAAATCGATCCCCAATCACACAAAAATTGGTCCATATCAATAATTGTATATAGCCCCCATATAAGCGACCCCCTTATTTTAATTCTGGCTCCCTACATACCATGCAAAAGTCCATATCGATTCGTAATTATTTGTAGACTTACCTAAGCATACTCACAATTTAGAAAACGATGTTAAGAAGTTTTAAGATACCACAACCCAAGTAATTCGATTGTGGATGACAGTCTTTCGTAGAAGTTTCTACGCAATCCATGGTGGAGGGTACATAAGATTCGGCCTGGCCGAACTTACGGCCGTTTGTACTTGTTTCAGTTGCACTACACTGGTAGAAAAATGCTTCGTACTATTAACGAACGGGTTTCGTTAATATAACGAAATTTTTCGTTAGAAGAACGAAAGTGATCGTTAATACAATAAAATCAATCGTAAAAAGAAATTTTTGTGTTTTCGTTATATTAATGAAATACGTTTCGTTAATATTACGAATATAAACTTTGCATTTTTTTCGAGAATTAGAATAAAAATTTTTGCAAAAATGGAAGTATTATAATCATTTGAACATAGAGAGAAACTTTTGGAAAGTTTTAGCCCTTAAAACACTGTCCTTTTATATACTCCCAAACTGGAATTGAAAATTTCATTTATAAAACGATTGTGATCGTTAATATAACGATATGGATCGTTAAAAAATAAAATTAAAATTGGTATATTTCGTCATATTAATGAAATATGTTCGTTAATAGTACGAATGGGACTTTGAGTATTTCTATATCTCTATACTCTCTCTAATACGTCTCTCCATACTCTCTCTCTCTCTCTAATACGTCTGTGGCGTCTTTGTTATGTGTACATACACATGTATACATGACAATAAGCACATGTTTCCGTGTGCATCTTGAAACGGGAGATAGTTCAAGTGAAAAATTTTCTGATGGGCAAACCTTCATTTGGTCGTTTGTATTATACAACATTTACGTTCTTTTCGCTGAAGAGTACACAGACTCATAAGAGTTTCGTTGTAAATTATAAACATAGATCGTGGGTGATTTATTTTCTTTTATATTTGCAAGAAATTTGATGTACATTTTGGGAAGTGAACTTTCAGATGAACAATTACCGGAATTAACCTTAGTGGCAAAGAAATTGGTGAAAATGTATTATTTCCTACTGTATATACATAAATTATATTTCTAAGATCTTAACAAAAAATAATACACTACCAATGACTACACTCAAATATATTAATGGGTTATGTTTAAGTTCAAATTCGTAAGGTCAAAATTTATTCGTTAGATGGGGACTTAAAATCTTGTAAAATGACAATTTCCCCCTCGCTAGAAAATGTACCCTAAGCTCTGGATGCAGCTCTGTGCTTTCAGCACAATTCGTTACATTTTTCTAACGAGTCGCGCCATTACCGTCTTGCGGCATCTAAGCTTTTGTTATTATTCGTTTTCTGGATTACGTCCGTCCAACGATTGTTTTGTAAAAGGTAAATTAATAATCTCCCAAAAATTCAATAAAATTACGTTTTATTGAAACATCATTGAAAAGAAAAACTAAATCCCTTGTGTTTTTATTTATTTTATTTCTCGGTGCTACGCATTCATTGGTCCTTCGAACCGGATACTTGCTTACAGCAATTAATAAAGGATTTTGTTTTGTCTTTTTTTCAAAGGAAAGTGCTGATATTGTGAAGCAACAACAAAAAGCAGCCACTTTGCAGCCATATTTGTGAAGGATTTATATTGAAAATTTATTTAAATAATTATTTATCAACACACAGGTGCGTATGTCAGTGTTTTATTAAAATAATTGAGCAAATCGCGAGTGTTTTAAATTTAAACCGCGGTCGTTTTACAACATTGATTCAATTATTTCGTTTTGCCGACGGCAAATTGCATTTCAAAAAACACACATTCGTTGCTACATACATACGTACGTTTCTTTCGTTTGTTTAATTTCGTTTTGCTAAAAAATATTCAAGTGAAGGAATAGTCAAAATAAAAAGTGAAAAATCTATTGTATATATTGGTGTTGTGTGGTGAATTTAAACGTTGACAGTGCTTATTTACTTCAAAACATTATTTGCAATTACGTTGCCTTTAACTTGAAGTAAATAAAACAATAACAAAATACACGCAGACTCTAAAGGCTCTGTTGGTCGTATTACTATTGTAAACAAACATCAATCGTCACTGCAGTCAACGTTTGAATTACATACCTACGTATGATCAGTGATACACACACGTATATACATACATATTTTTTTTGAGCTGTGTTTCTTTGGTTTATTTGTTAACCCTCACGGGGCCGCGAGTCGTAAATATTTTGAAGAAAATTATAAAAATTTTTGAAATTGAGTTTTTTGGGTTATCGTGTTGTATGACCCATTAGCGTTACGCGCATTAGTAAAAATTATCGTTTTGGTCACTGTGCACCCTACAGGCGGTCCGGTACGATCGTATAATTTTTATTTTATCGTATATATTACGTATATATATTTTTATTTCTATATTTTTTATTATTTGTGATTTTGAATTTTTTTTGGGGAGATTATCTGGCGTGGAAGTGTAGAGGTGTATTTTACAGTCCGTGCACCCTACATTTGGTCTTACAGACATTTTTTTATAATTTCTTATAATTTGTTGAATTTTTTGATCATCTGGATTTCGTGTGTGAAGTTTTGATACAGCGGCAGTATTCTTCGATACACTGAGCGTAATTTTCGTAAATTCATTCATACACTGAGAGAATTAGTTCGAAGATTTTAGTAGAATTTTGAGATTTTTTGAATTCAACTTGAATAATTTGCCTATTTTTTGTACAAGGGGAAAATATGTTGTGATTCGGTACACTGAACGAAAATTAATTGTTTCTACACTGAGAGAAAAATAGTCCAATAGTTTACAAATTGTTTGAAATTTTTGATTTTAAGTTTTGAAGTGGTTGTTTTACGAACAATTGTTTACACTTCAAGAAATTTTGTGGTAATTTCGGTGCAGTGTGAGAATTTGATACACTGAAAGAAAAATTTTGTAAATTTTTGTTTTTGCATTTTTGGGCATTTTGTGCAAATTTATTGATTTTTCGGCCAGTTTTCGCTGTCGATAAGTGCGTGTTCACATACTTTACGAGTTTTTGTGAATTTTTGTGACGCTAAATTATTTTCAATATGCCAGTTAATACATTCGCGCGATTCATTAGAGCCGCTGATGCGGTTGTGAAGTTTGGGACACGGGTTAGCTCTTTGAAGGAGGAGAATTTAGATGTTTATTCTCTAAGGGCTCAGGTCGAAGAGGCGAAATCACTCTGGGAGAGAGTGAAAGAGAGGTATGAGGAGTGTTTAGACGATCTTCAGGAGGATTCAGATAAGGGAAAGGTAGAATCTGCTGACGGCAAGTATGAGGCAACTTATGATGCCTATATTCGTATTGTTTCCTCTATCGAAAGGAAGATAGACGGTCTAAAAGCCGTTCCTAGGGCGTCAACTCCTATACAGCAGGCCGATGTGGCGGATATTTCTGCTCGTTCTGGTAATGTGGATGTATCGGGAAATTCTCTTTTGTTAGGTGTTGACCATGGTGCGGTCCATAGTTTGGCTTTACCACCATGCGATATTGAGGTTTTCGATGGTGACTTTCAGTCTTGGCCAACATTTAGGGATTTGTTTACTGCTGTTTATGTAAAAAATTCCCGTCTGAGTGATATTGAGCGCTTGTGTCATTTGCTCAAAAAGACTAGTGGCGACGCCCGTGAAGTTGTAAGAAGATTTCCTCTCACTGATAGGAGTTTCGAGTTAGCTTGGAGGACGTTAAAGGAAACTTATGACAACTTGAGAATTTTAGTCAGCAATCAGTTGAAACTACTTTTTGACCTTCCGGTCTTAGACACTGAGACAAGTTCTGGGTTGAAGAACTTGCAGCGTGGTATAAACGCATGTATTTCGGCGATGGCTGTGAATAACGTTCCTACGAACGATTGGGATCCGATTTTGATATATTTGTGTGTGCAACGTCTACCGAAGATTAGTGTTACTTTGTGGGAACAGGGTATAAGTGATAAGTCTGCGTTGTCGTCTTGGGTGGACATGGATCGTTTTCTTACGGAAAGGATTCAGACACTCACGTGTCTCCGCGATTTGAAGGGTATCGATGCTTCGAAGAAAACTGATGGCAGGAAACTGCGAACGCATTTTACGAATGCAGCTCCGAAATCTTCGCCATCTAGGTCGCGTAATTCGCAATGCACTTCTCATTCTTCTAGAGATTCCGTCGATAAGATGTGTGTTCTTTGTCCACGACAAAGCCATCATCTTCGTGTTTGTCCGAAATTTAGGAATCTTTCTGTGAATGATCGGTTGACTGCTGTGAAACGGTACCGCTGTTGTTTCAATTGTCTATCTCGTAGACATGACGTTAACAACTGTGCTACATCTCGCAGTTGTGAGAAGTGTCAAGGAAGGCATCATACTTTGCTTCATCGAGATTCTTGCCATTCTACGAATGTGGCGACTACGTCCTCGACAGTTTCGGCCGCTCGTCCTACGGATTCTAGCGGTTTGATTGACCCGCAGCCTTCCACTTCGTCTGGAATCGTGTCTGGTACTTCGGCCAGGCAAGTGTTTCATGTTTCCCAGAACAGGTCGGTACTATTAGGGACGGCTATGGTGAACATCGTTCATCAGGGTATGACGTACCCAGCTCGGGCTCTTATTGACCCAGCATCGGAAGCCTCCTTTATTACCGAAAATATGCAAAAGTTGCTTAGAATTTCGACAACGAGTGCGGTGTCTTCAATATCAGGCGTGAATCAATCGGTTTCGATAACTTCTCGCGGTATTTGCCCTCTGAGTATAGGGTCACCAATAGATGAATCGGTCTTGGTAGAGGCGACTGCGTTGGTCCTGCCTAAGATTTCTGGGAATTTACCGTCTTTCCAAGTGAGTCGGAATTATATGTCACGTTTGCCAAATTTGCGTTTGGCTGATCCTAATCTGTTCGATAGCCGTCCGGTTGATTTATTGTTGGGGGCAGACGTGTATCCCAGAATTATATTACAGGGGGTTCGCTCCGGCATTTTAGGTTCGTTGATTGCTCAACAGACAGTCTTCGGTTGGCTCATTACTGGTTCAATTCCCACTTCCAGTGTGACAGTTTTTTCAACGACTGTAGAATTTATGGAGGAAGATGGTCTTGACAAGACTCTTCTTCGCTTTTGGGAATTAGAGGACTTACCAAGACGGGCAATTTGTTCTCCCGCAGATAAATTTTGTGAGGAAAATTTTAAGAATACCACATATAGGGATTCCGATGGAAGATACGTAGTGACTCTACCGATAAAACCCGAATTAAAGGGACAAGTCTTGCTTGGACATTCGCGGACAAGTTGTTTGAAGCAGTTTATTGGTGGTGAGGCTTCGCTTTTACGAAAGCCTGAAACAAAATTAATGTATGACGGGGTGATTAAAGAATATTTGGACTTGCAACATATGAGACCAGTGTCGTCGACTTCTCCTGCAGATCAAACTGTGTGTTATTTGCCACACCACCCGGTAATCAATCCGGACAAATTGACGTCCAAACTTCGAGTTGTCTTTAATGCTTCGCATAAGACCTCAAATGGTAAAAGTCTGAACGACATTCTTTATGCGGGACCCACATTACAATTGGAATTGGTTCATTTGATTTTGAGGTGGAGATTTTTCAGATATGTTTTTAATTGCGACATCACACAGATGTACCGCCAAATTAGGGTAAATTCGGCCCATACTTCTCTGCAGCGAATTGTCTTTAGGGACTCCCCACAAAAAGATGTACAAGACTATGAGCTGCAGACCGTGACATTTGGAGTGAATTGTGCTCCCTATTTAGCCATACGGACGTTATTGCAATTGGCCGATGACTCCGAAGATGAATATCCCCACGCGGCACATATTCTACGAAGGTGCATGTACGTGGATGATGTTTTGACAGGGTACCATAACGTGGATACTGCTGTTGAATCTAGGGATCAATTGATTAGAGTACTATCATCGGCAAAGTTCGAACTGAGGAAGTGGACTTCTAATGAGCTAGCCATTTTAGAATCGCTTTCGGCTGACCATTTGGTTGACGCCAAATTACTGGAGTTTGTTGAAGCTAGTAGTTCGAAGCCGTTGGGTATTAGGTGGAATGCGCAGTTGGACTTATTTTATTTTGAGATGAAACCGATTGAGCGAAAATCTCGGTTTACGAAGAGAGAGGTTTTATCGGCTATAGCTAGGCTATTTGACCCTGTTGGCTGGCTGGGGCCAGTTATTATAGTGGCGAAGATAATTATGCAACAGGTTTGGTTGGATAAGATAGGATGGGACGAGTCTCTTCCGTTACAAACTGAGCGACAATGGCGAAAGTTTGTCGAGACCTATCAGGATGTGAATCACGTTCGTATTCCTCGATGGGTCAATTACTCCACAGACTGTGAGGTAGAATTACATGTTTTTTCCGACGCCTCGGAAAAAGCATACGCGGGGGTAGTATATGTTCGTGTGGTTACGCCGCAGGGACATATCTTCACCCATTTGCTATCTTGTAAGACTAAGGTAGCCCCCATCAAATCTATATCTTTGCCACGTTTGGAGCTTTGTGGGGCAGTTTTGGCCTCAGAACTTTACAAGTCTATAGCCAGGGAGTTAGATATTGAATTTCGACGTGTTTATTGTTGGACGGATTCTACGATCGTCCGCTCTTGGCTTCGAAAGACGCCATCTACGTGGTCTACTTTCGTTGCGAATCGCGTATGTAGGATTCAGGAGAATACTGGGGGACAGAATTGGTACCATGTTCGCTCTGAGGACAATCCGGCCGACTTGGGAAGTCGCGGAGTGTCGCCTGCAGAGTTGGCGGTTTCGTCGCTTTGGTGGCATGGACCAGAGTGGCTCTGCTCAGATAGTTCTCAGTGGGATATAAATGATTTCACCCCTCTTGAGACTGACGTTGAGGTACGGGCGGTCAGGACTCACGCATCGTTTTTTACGAACTACGAGGACATTTTAGAGAGGTTTTCTTCGTTAGATAGGGCTCTACGAGTCATCGCATATATATTTAGGTTTTATCACAGGACCCATTATTCACATGCTAGTCGAAATGTGTATCTCGACACGACGTTGACGGCAACTGAATTAAAGGCAGTGAGATTACGTCTAGCTGTTCTTTCTCAAAGGGCTCATTATCCAGATGAGTACTATTGTTTGATGGAAAAGAAACCGTTAGGTTCCAGGAGCTCGTTGTTGTCATTGAATCCATTCCTGGATGAGGAGGGGGTTATGAGGTTGAATGGTCGTTTGAGTAGGTGTCCTACCCTGTCGTATAGTGAGCGACATCCAATTATAGTGCCGTATAATAGTAGATTCGCTAGGTTACTAGTGAAATATGTTCACGACATATCTATTCACGGAGGGAACCAGTTGGTTCTACGTCTTATTCGGATTGAGTATTGGATTCCTCGTTTAACATCTTTGATTAGATCGACTATTAACCGGTGTAAACGGTGTCTGTTGGATAGGAAGAAGTCTTGTACGCAGATCATGGCGGCTCTCCCACCGGAGAGAACTGTACTTACCAGACCGTTTACTACGACTGGCGTTGATTTTGCGGGGCCTTTCGAAATTAAGTCATTTATAGGGCGCGCATGTAAGATAACAAAGGGTTATGTTTGCGTGTTTGTATGCTTTTCGACGAAGGCCATACACTTGGAAGCCACATCAGACTTGTCTACGACAACGTTTCTGGCCGCTTTTCACAGATTTATATCTCGACGCGGTTGTCCCAAGACCAAATTTTGTAGGCGCTTCACGCGAAATGGAAAAGGATTTGAGATGTGTTTTTAAAGAAGCACGTGATAAGGTGTGTTCCGCATACCAGTTTCAGCAGCTTTCCTGGCAGTTTATCCCTGCCGGGGCGCCACATATGGGTGGTCTCTGGGAAGCTGCTGTCAAAAGCTTCAAGACGCATTTTAGGAAGCATGCATCAGGATTCAAATTTACATTTGAAGAGTTTTCGACTGTTCTTTCGAGAATTGAGGCTTGTTTAAATTCTAGGCCGTTGTGCCCAATGAGTGAACGTTCTCAAGAATTGGTAGCACTTACGCCTGGCCATTTTTTGGTAGGATCTCCGATCCTGGCGCCTCCTGAACAGTTAGAGGAGGAATCCCCACTTCATTTGGTACATCGATTCAGGAAAATGAAGGCGCTGTCGCAACAGTTCTGCTTACGGTGGAAAGAGGAATATTTGAAATGCTTACAGAAAAGATATAAATGGAAATTTCCGCAGCGTGATATCGAAGTAGGGGACTTGGTAGTAATTCGTGATGAACAATTGCCTCCTACATCGTGGAAGTTAGGTCGTGTGGATGACGTCCACCCGGGATCTGACGGTCGCGTTAGAGTTGCTGACGTGAGAACGGCAAACGGTGTTGTAAGACGACCGGTGGTAAAATTGGTCATACTGACCGAATAGTTTTCGATCGTTCATATAGTAAGCGTCATCTTTCTTTTCGCAGTACAATGGAAAATATGAGGGAAATTGTTAAGACTCTCCCTGACTACGAGGATGACGTCCCGATGTCCGATGAGGAAAGAGAGATTTTAGAAAATAATGTTGCACCGGTTCTTCGCGAGCCGTTACCAGCCATCGAGCCGGTCCCTGACGTCGGGATGACCCCAGTCGTCGCCTCTTCACAAGGGGTAGTACCGACGCAGAAAGTTGTCCCACCGTCGGGGGCTGATACGGCTCCTGCTGACGTATCCGCAACCAACGTAGCCAAACCATCGTCATCCCCTACGGGGACTGCCCAAAAGAATTCAGGTGTGAATAAAAGAGGGCACTCGAATGTCTGTGTGTTGGGTATGCGAAGTCACAATCTACGGTCGTGTCGCAAATTTTTGAACATGCGTTTGGAGCAACGATTGCGCACTGTAGTGTTGCATCGGGTATGTTCAAACTGTCTGGGCAGGTCTCACATGCGATCGACCTGCAATAGTCGCGAGAGGTGCCGCGAATGTGGAGATAGGCACCATACGCTGCTACATTCATTTGACCAGCAACAACGTCCTTCCGCTCAAACCTTGTCGAAGAGAAAGTCCAAGTCAAGTTCGTCCGTTAACTCGTCCGCGTACTGTATCACGAATACCGCTCCCCTATCTGATCCGATGTTGGTTCTACAACCAACCGTCACGCTTGGTCCCACTATAGTCCTCTTGCTTGTCTTGTCCGATCGTCGAATTCCTGTCCGAGCTGTCCTCGACCCGTGTGCGGGGTACAGTATGATTTGTAGCAGTTTAGCTCTCAGCCTACGGCTTGTCTCAGCGATGACGTCGCAAGACGCATTTTGTCCGCTTGTTGCTGTCTCCCGACACAATGCAGAAAGTAAATTGGTTTTTTCTGCCCGGGTAACAGACCTGACCCGTGTTGTCACCCCATCGTCGTCGGCTCCAGATACGATACGGGAACATTTCGAGTGTCTCCAGCTGGCCGACCCAAGGTTTTACCGTCCTTCCGGGGTGGGGTTGGTTCTAGGGCCCGATGTCTACGCACGGGTTCTAAAGACACAAATATTTTCGAGTCCGGGATTCCCCTTGGCGCAGCTGACGATATTCGGCTGGATAGTGTCAGGTCAATGCCAACCATAAGTGTCGTAGGTCATCCTGGCCAATAACCCAGACACTGCAGACCCTCCGGGTCAACGGCTCTACGAGCATTTAGTTAAGAATTCATGAAGTTTGAAAAAAATTTAAAGAACTAATAAAAAAAAAATTGCTCAATTTGAAAATGAAACTGACATCGCATTTTATATTTATTTTGATATTAAAATATTGTATGTAATGTCTATGTATTAATGAATTTCAATTACAACATAGCTGGATGTTGCAAGGCGGGCGGAATGTTTAAGTTCAAATTCGTAAGGTCAAAATTTATTCGTTAGATGGGGACTTAAAATCTTGTAAAATGACAATTTCCCCCTCGCTAGAAAATGTACCCTAAGCTCTGGATGCAGCTCTGTGCTTTCAGCACAATTCGTTACATTTTTCTAACGAGTCGCGCCATTACCGTCTTGCGGCATCTAAGCTTTTGTTATTATTCGTTTTCTGGATTACGTCCGTCCAACGATTGTTTTGTAAAAGGTAAATTAATAATCTCCCAAAAATTCAATAAAATTACGTTTTATTGAAACATCATTGAAAAGAAAAACTAAATCCCTTGTGTTTTTATTTATTTTATTTCTCGGTGCTACGCATTCAGGTTAGGTTTCATTAATATAACGTTTATGTTCATTGATATAACGTTCGTCTTTCATTCAGACAATGAAGGATTTTCATTAGAGGTGCGCGCGTGACACGAAATTTTCGTGACACGCGTGATTCACGCGTGAATCACGTGAGTCGTGAACAAAATTTGAAGGAACTCTCGTGAATGTGCGTGAATGGGACTAAAATGAATATGTCGTGCGTGAGCGTGCGTGAGAAATAAAATCGGTTCGTGAGTGTGCGTGAACAAAATTTCTGCAAAATCACGCTCACGAAAAAAATAAATATTTAATTCATACCCGTATGTAAATTGAAATTAATTTAGCTCTCGAACTATATTCTATTTTTGAATTTTGTAACTATGCTGATTTCCGTTTGGAATATGTCGTGAGTCTCGTGAATTGTCGTGAATCACGTGAATTGTCGTGAATCATGCGTGAGTGTGAGTCTTTAAAAGTAGTTCGTGCGTGAGTACTGGTTTTCATTTCGTGAATGTGCGTGAGTGGGACTGGCTACCACTCGTATCGTGCGTGAGCGTGCGTGAATAAACATTTTGTTTCGTGAATGTGCGTGAGTGTGAGTGAAATTTCTGTCACGCGCACACCTCTAATTTTCATTCATACAGCGTATAAGCTGCTTCCATTCAATGAATAAGTTTTATTTATACAACGAATAATTTTCGTTAATACGGCGAAAAGCCAACGTTATATCAACGTACTTGTTCGTTAATACTACGAAATGTATTCCATGAAGGGTTTCGTAAATATAACGTAAAATTACGTTACGTTGACTGACTTTTATTGAAGAATTTCGTTAATACAATGTAGGAATTCATCGTATTAACGAAATTTTTTCTACCAGTGTAATTGCATACATAATAGGCCCATTAATTACAAAAATCCGTTAAAGCTTAGCAAGCAAGAAAACATAATTTTATATTATTTTATTATTTTTTATACCCTGCTCCACACTGTGGAACAGGGTATTATAAGTTAGTGCATATGTTTGCAACACCCAGAAGGAGATGAGATAGACACATGGTGTCTTTGGCAAAAATGCTCAGGGTGGGCTCTTGAGTCGATATAGCGATGTCCGTCTGTCCGTGAACACATTTTTGTAATCAAAGTCTAGGACTTCAAATTTGGCACAAGTATGTGTTTTGGCTCAGAATAGATCCCTATTGATTTTGAAAGAAATCGGTTCACAGGGAGTAGAATTAGCGTTGTTGCTATGCGTGCCAAATTTGGTTGAAATCGGTTCACACTGTGGAACAGGGTATTATAAGTTAGTGCATATGTTTGCAACACCCAGAAGGAGACGAGATAGACACATGTTGTCTTTGCTCAGGGTGGGCTCTTGAGTGGATATAGCGATGTCCGTCTGTCCGTCTGTCCGTGAACACATTTTTGTAATCAAAGTCTAGGTCGCAGTTTTAGTCCAATCGACTTCGAATTTGGCACAAGTATGTGTTTTGGCTCAGAATAGATCCCTATTGATTTTGGAAGAAATCGGTTCAGATTTAGATATAGCTCCCATATATATATTTCGCCCGATATGGACTTATATGGCCCCAGAAGCCAGAGTTTTACCCTAATTTGCTTAAAATTTCGCACAAGAAGAACAGTTAGTACTATAGTCAAGTGTGCCAAATTTTATTGAAATCGGTTCAGAGGTAGATATAGCTCTCATATATATCTTTCACCCGATATGGACTAATACGGTCCCAGAAGCCAGAGTTTTACCCCAATTTGGTTGAAATTTTGCTTTTTAGCTCCCATATATAGCTTTCGCCCGATTTACACTCATATGACCACAGAGGCCAAATTTTTGGTCCGATTTAGATGAAATTTTGCACAGGGAGTAGAATTGGCATTGTAGCTATGCGTGTCAAATTTGTTTGAAATCGGTTCAGATTTAGATATATCTCCCATATATAGCTTTCGCCCGATTTACACTCATATGACCACAGAGGCCAGTTTTTAACTCCGATTTAGTTGAAATTTTGCACAGGGAGTAGAATAAGCATTGTCGCTATGCGTGCCAAATTTGGTTGATATCGGTTTAAATTTAGATATAGCTCCCATATATATGTTTTTCTGATTTCGACAAAAATGGTCAAAATACCAACATTGTCCTTGTAAAATCGCCACTGCTTAGTCGAAAAGTTGTAAAAATGACTCTAATTTTCCTAAACTTCTAATACATATATATCGAGCGATAAATCATAAATAAACTTTTTCGAAGTTTCCTTAAAATTGCTTCAGATTTAAACGTTTCCCATATTTTTTACTAACATTGTGTTCCACCCTAGTGCATTAGCCGACTTAAATTTTGAGTCTATAGATTTTGTAGAAGTCTATCAAATTCTTCCAGATCGAGTGATATTTAAATGTATGTATTTGGGACAAACATTTATATATAGCCCCCAACACATTTGACGGATGTGATATGGTATCGAAAATTTAGATCTACTGTAGTGTGACCAAACACACTCTCCACTTCTTCCCCCTTATTCTTCACTTACACATGCATTCTCATTAGCATACAGTACTCTATTTTTGATCCACTTGCATTCTCGGTGCATTCATATTTTGTTTTTGTTGACGCAGGTCAGTCACACACTTGGTAGTGACTGAGTTGAATGCACTCAGTGGAGTTCCAATTAGATGTTGGTGGCATGTGACACTTTTCATTGGTTTAGAGTTTCCAGTTGGGATTGCATACATTGTTTTGTAAGTAGACCAACTGCATGAACTCAGAATTGAGTCAAATGACCACCAATAGGAATTAAGAAAGACCTGCATCTCAAAGAAAGTAAAAGTATTGGTAAAATGTAGATCAATTTTTCATAGAAATATATGCATGTATAAGTGAGCTCCATAGTTCTATACTCCATTTATTGAAATAGTATTAGTACATTTTTCACTCAATAGTCAATAATTCTAAGTTCCAAATTTTGTATAAATTCATTGCATTTTCGAAAATAAAATCAGAAAGATATTACACAGAGCCTAAACAACTGGCTTTTATTTTTCTCTTCGTTGAAGTGGCACTGTAGAGTGCCTGCAACAAAAATTAGCTGGTCTAGTGGCGCTCTTAAGCGCCGGCCAAAATTCGGGCAGGTAGGGATTTAGGAATCTCTGCATAAATCCTTTTTTTGTTTTTTGTGTGAACACTTGCCTACCTCACGGCAAGTATCCTTTTTGTTCTTTGGGACCGTTTGCCTACCTCACGGCAAACATTACACTACAAAGTGGTGCAGGGTATAATATAGTCGGCACCGCCCGACTTTAGACTTTCCTTACTTGTTTATTTATTAAACTTATAGTAAATATAAGAATAATAGAGAAAGATCTATTTTAATTTAGTTATAAACATGAGCAATTGAAGCGTGGTTAAAGTTGCTTTATTTCATCAACCCTTCCAGTAATAAATAATCTTCCTATCACGACGGCGTATCAAACTGGACTGAACAAACCAAACACAGTAAAGACACGTGTTAACTTAAAAAACGCTATGTTTGTCTTTTTTGTCTCGTATTGTATGCTTGTATTGTTTGTATGGTATGCTTGTATTGTATACCTATGAGAGTAACACTATAGTATATTATATATATATTGTGTCCAGAGAATGAAGCCGACCCATTTTTGTCGGCGGCGGCTAACACTAAATTTTTGCCTCCGGCGGCGGCGGCTTGACGGCTAAGCCGATAAAAAATTGTCTGTTCGGCGGTGCAAAATTATCTATTATAAAATCAATTTGAAGTTTTCCAAATTGTAATGAGATTAGTTGTACAACCAATCTTACAATCAAATTTACATTTCATTAAAATTTTTTGAGCTAAATTTTTGTAAAACTATTATAGCAACTTGATACAAATTGATTGAAGGTGGAAAGTTCAAAATTTTGGCAAAAACTATAACAAATATTATTAAATTTTTCTGATATTAATCAATATTTTAGATTAATTGGCGGCTAAATTTGAGTCCAGATGAGTCGACATAATCGGCTGCTAAAAACGGGTCGGCGACGGCTAAAATCGGCGGTGCGACTCGGCGGCTTCATTCTCTGATTGTGTCTCTCTCACGCTAAGAGAAAACCAGTATTTTGGATATATTATGTAAAGTTTCATGAATTGTATGAAAGAGTTCATGCACATTATTAGAAAGATAAAAAATTATAATAACAAATATTTACGCAAAAATATATTACGTAATCGTACATCTATTTTATGAAAGAGTCCACAAATTATTAAAAATGTACCAATTTATGTACAAATTCATATTTTATTTTTTTTGTGTGTAACTTAGTCTTCCGAGTTTGATTAAAAAGTTAATTGTATCAATTAATTTATTAATTGAAAAAAAATGTTGTTGATTAAAACCATCTGATAATTGTGTGCTACATCCTGCAAGGTTTTACTGGGGAAAAATGTTCATTTTGGTGTAAACGAAGGACTTCCAGTAAAAGTTTGTGATAGTAATCAAACTTTAACGAGTACGCCAACGGAGCTAATATGGCTTAAATATTGTTACAGTCTCATAAAAGTACAATTAAAATGAATACAATAAAAATTAAAATACATTTAGAATGAAATAAAACTATTAACGGCCATTTTCATGTAGCTCCGTTAGGCTTTAACTGCCAGTTAACAGAAAATAAATTGCAAATATCTTCTCTCCGGTTAACGTTAACTGAAAAATTTTCAGCAATTAAATTCCTAACTTGCATATGGAATATATAGGCAAGATGGCAGATATGCCCATAGTATGGTTTAAAAGTCCGTTAGCTAACGTAGCACTAACGGAGCTTCATGAAAATGGGGGTAAGATTCTTAAATTTCAATTAAAAATTTGACTTTTCATACATTTTTTTTTTGCGTTTCTTCTACACAGAAAAAAATGTCACGAAAACTTTTCCAATTAAAATCTTAATTGAGTTTTAAAAAGTAATCAATTAAAAATGTAATTGATTCAACAAATTATCAAATTACAAATTAATAGTATCAATTAATTTTTAAATTGGATCAATTAATTTTTTAATTGACTGTCAATTATTTTTTTAATTGATACTATCATTTCTGTGATTGAAGACATTTCAATTAAAAAATTAAATGGATCAATTAATTTCGTGATTGAATCAGAAAAAAATTTTTTTCTGTGTAGCTATTTTCTTAGGCAAATCAAGCGGTTTTTGGTGCAACAATTCTGTCAACGATGGTGAGTGGCTCATATTTGTATGTAAACAAACAATGAGTAAACAAAATTGATGAATTATTTTATTTTTTTCGAAGGTACTTTTTTCTGGGTGTATGTACTAGGTTAATATTAGTTCAATATTTTTTTAAGTGTAGGGTAAATAATAACCAGAGGCTAATAGAGGCGCACATTCATCTCTAAACTAACAATCTTCAACCCTTATCATCTAGTAGGTGCTTCGACGTCTTAACATATGGCTAGAAAATGAACGAAAGATCCAGAAGTGAGACGATAATTGCCACGTTCTAGCTTTACCTACCAAACTCAACTCACTCAAATAAATCAAGTACGTAACATGAGTTTTAAACCTTAACACTGGTTAACAGACACACAGCGCTCTAATGTTATATACGAAAACAATAACTAGAACAACGCGAGTGTTAGTAATAAGTGCAAATAACTTACCAGTGTTTAAACATTAAAACATCCCTAAATACTAACAAAGCTGGGACATTGTTATATAACAAATAGCATATTTATAGTTCCACTCTTTTCGATTTTTGCCAATTTACAGTTATACAAAGCAACTTAGAAACACATTGTGTGTGGATACACACATTTGAAGTATCAATAAAACGCGATGCAAAATTCACACACACACACACACTCAAACAAAACATATTTCGATCGCATCGCAACAACCACCGAACCGAACGATTCAAAAACTAAACGGGAACTAATCAGTGGCAAACAAGTGGTTGTATACCAGAGCATAAAAAACTTTTTGTGTTAAGAGAGGAAGCGGATGTAAAACTCTACAATCTCACACAATGGAAACGGAAATTGTTGACATTCTCTTCTCGTGAGAAAAGAGAAGAGTACTAATCTCTACAAACACACACTATTCTCTTCTGATGAGATGGATAAGGTAGGATAGAGATCCAAAAATAAGAGGGTTTCTCTTAATCGTACTGCTACTTATCATAGTGGTAGATTCGATCAAGAGAAAAAAGTAGGAAATAAATATGGAAAGTTGTTAGAAGAAATTTTCAGATCAAAAAGTCAAAATTTTTTTTATTTGAGCCTAATGTTGATTGTTGTTGATAGATTCATTTTGTCGTATGCTCCACCGATCTGGCATAGTGCAGCAAAATGTCACATAAGCAAGTATATAAATAATTATAATATATAACAAAATAAGACTCGTAAAATTATATACAAGAAACATTGAAGATATTCAACGAGGTAACTCCAGATATAAGGTGTTTAGCGTTTTTATTGAAATAGAAAATCCACTATGCGAAATTGATCAACACACGAGTCTTACAGGACTATTACCCAATACTGGTCAAAACGTATAAAAGAGAACCGTCACTTTAACATGGATTTGTAATTGACGAGATAAATTTGAACTTGACGACACGAGTTGCATTCATTCCACAAGTCCTGTGACAGTTTTATAGGACCACTCCATAGACAGTTCCTCATAAATAAGTTTTGAACAAGCATTTCAGTAAATTAAGTGAAACATCGCAAACTTTGACACTCTGAAAAGCGGACACCTCTCAAAAATGGAAACATTATTACATTAAAACTAACCTCTTATAAGCGGACAACATAAATTTAGAGATCATTATTTAATTTTTGAATTTAATTTTTGTTTTTTTTTTCACAAAAATATTCCGTTAATCTGCATCGAGCAAAAAAAAGAAAATAAATATAGTGCAAAAAAAAAACCTGAGTTACGGTGCAAACAAATAATTAAGCGATATATTAAATCATCAGTCGGACCAACTTCAAACTGTTTGATTTTAAAAATATTTTAATACCCTGCGTCACACTGTGGAACAGTGTCCCTATGTCCGTGAACACATTTTTGTAATCAAAGTCTAGGTCGCAGTTTTAGTCCAATCGACTTAAAATTTGGCACAAGTATGTGTTTTGGCTCATAATAGAACCCTAGTGAAGAAATCGGTTCAGATTTAGATATAGCTCCCATATATATCTACCGCGATATGGACTAATACGGTCCCAGAAGCCAGAGTTTCACCCCAATTTGGTTGAAATTTTGCGCTAGGAGTACAAATAGTAGTGTAGTCAAGTGTGCCAAATTTTATTGAAATCGATTCAGATTTAGATATAGCCCCCATATATATATATATATATATATATATATATATATATATATATATATATATATATATATATATATATATATATATATATAATATATATATATATATATATATATATATATATATATATATAATATATATATATATATATATATATATATATATATATATATGTAAACTATTCAGTCAATTGTGATACCACATTAACTACAAGTACCTATTACATATGAGCACTTCTAGTTTTAACCGCTGCACCTTCTCCATTATTTTCTTCTGTTGAACCAACCAGATTGTTCCAAAAACATTAGCAGACTGCTTAAGTTAACGTTCCAGGTCCGCCAGTAATCTAAAACTATATGCCCCTAAAATTTGCTTACGCCTCACACGAAATGCCTTTGCACGAAAGATCCAGGAGTGGGACGAAACTGAACTCACTCAAATAAAGCAAGTACATAGCATGAGTTTTCAATCTTAACACTGGTTAACTGACAGACAGCGCTCTAATGTTACATACGACAACAATAACTACAACAACGCGAGTGTTAGTAAATTATTTTTAGTTAAGAGATTTATTAAGTCAGAATAAATTAATAAGTGCAAATAACTTACCAATAATTAAACACTAAAACGTCCCTAAATACCACCATAAATGGGACATTGTTATATAACAAGCATCATATTTATAGTTCCACTCTTTTCGATTTTTGCCAATTTACAGTTATACAAAGCAACTAGGAAACACATTGTTTGTGGATACACACATTTGAAGTATCAATAAAACGCGATGCAAAATTCACACACACACACACTCAAACAAAACATATTTCGATCGCATAGCAACAACCACCGAACCGAACGATTCAAAAACTAAATTAGCACTAAATTGTGGCAAACAAGTGGTTGTATACAAGAGACCAAAATCTTTTTGTGTTAAGAGAGGAAGCGGATGTAAAACTCTACAATGTCACACAATAGAAACGGAAATTGTAGACATTCTCTTCTCGTGAAAAAAGAAAAGAGAGTATAAATCTCTACAAACACACACTATTTAAACGGAATTTTTTGCTATTCTCTTCTAATTGGAGATGGTTAAGGCAGAATAAACAAACAAAAACAAACAGGTTTCTATTTACCATAGCAGTAGACTCGATCACCAAATGTTTCATTTACCAGATTAGTTTAATACATGTTTGTAATCTTTTAGTTGATTTTAGTTTTTATTTTTTAAATGAAAAATTTAATTTTCGTAATGAAACAATGTTAAATTTTAGGCAACAACAAAAAAAAAAAAATACATTTTCCCCTTTATGGAAATTTATTTCGTGCACTTAATTTATTTATATTTGCATTTTAATGCTATGTCAATACTTGTCGTATACGCGTTTGTTTCGAGTACTAAACTAATGTGGTAAATGGTTTGATGTGCTCAGAAGCCAATCTCCCATCTTCCTCTTCTTTGATCAAGAGGACGCGAAAAAGAGTAGACATTTAATATCCAAAATTATTAGTAGAAACTTCCCAAATAAAAGGAAATTTAAATAAAAACAAATAAGGAAAGTCTAAAGTCGGGTGGGGCCGACTATATTATACCCCGCACCACTTTGTAGATCTAAATTTTCGATACCATATCACATCCGTCAAATGGGTTGGGGGATTGGGGTTTGTCCCAAATACATACATTTAAATATCTCGTCATTGAAATACCCGATCTGGACAGAATTTGATAGACTTCTACAAAATCTATAGATATATATATATATATATATATATATATATATATATATATATATATATATATATATATATATATATATATATATATATATATATATATATATATATATATATATATATATATATATATATATATA